>NW_027127428.1:0-93614 GCF_037325665.1 Littorina saxatilis
AACCAAATAGTGGGGCTCCTATGTTGCAAAATCATTCAAATCATGCAACAAACACCAAATTTAGCAAATATGAAGAGTTTTATGTGCTTAACAAAACCTGATACAGAGCCATCGCGAAAAATAAACAAGAAGAGCAAACGCTCGATCGAGTCACTTTCGCAGTTCTGAATATTATATGAGGCATCAGATGGACAGGAAGAAATTGCTATTCACAACACAATGAGTCACGTTCACATAAAATTTGAGCCCGGTCACTTTTATAGTTTCCGAGAAAAGCCCAACGTTAAGTTGTGTGTTGCCGAACAGAAAAGGCTAGTTATCTCCCTTGTTTTTCTGATAACGTTCGTAAAAGGCTACAGATGTAAATACTTTGATGTAAAGAATAATCCTACAAAGTTTCAATCACATCCGATGAACTTTGTCAAAGATATAAAATGTCTAATTTTTCCTTTGACGCTGACCTGTGACCTTGAAAAAGGTCAAAGGTCAACGAAACCATCGTTAAAGTGTAGAGGTCATTGGAGGTCACGACTAAACAAAATATGAGCCCGATCGCTTTGATAGTTTCCGAGAAAAGTCCAACGTTAAGGTGGTGTCTACGGACGGACGGCCGGACGGCCGGCCGGCCGGCCGGACAGACTAACACTGACCGATTACATAGAGTCACTTTTTCTCAAGTGACTCAAAAAATGGGTAGTTTTTAAACAATTTTTCAAAATGGCCGCCAGTGTAAACGGTTGGGTATGTTAGGCATATTTATGTTCGCAAGCTCACATAAAATCATTTATGCAACAAACTCAGACTCACACCAAATTTGTGATAGATAAAGGACGCTTTATTTTTTAAAGCGACTGAGGTCAGACTTGTATATATATACATTATAAAAATATAAGGTGGTCCCGCTGTACATGGTTCAAAAATTCACGCGGTTATATAAACCGTACTTCTCACATTCACCTGCTAGCGGGACCACCAAACACAAAAATCCCACAAAGCATTTAACTGGCCAAGTAGACCTAAAAAGGGGGATAACATCTCATTTTCACACTTTCTCATATATTTACATCAAGCAAATCAGTCATTCATTCTGACTAGAGATTCTCATATTATGCATCAATAAAGCCTCAATAAAATATCATTATGTACACAATATCAAAGGTGTGGGCATTGACCGCCCACCTGTGAGCATTCAGAAAAACTTAGAAAGAAAAATTGACTAGCATGGTATCAACAAAAAATCTCATGGGCAAGCAAATTTCAGAAGACACAAAAATTGGCAAGATATCAAGCTCATTGGCAGTTGTAAAAAAGGTGGAGTATACAAGGGGGTGGATGGCGGGTCAGCGAAAATTCAGCTTTCTTTGTCTACTTTTGCAGGATGATTGAGGGCTATTTTTAGCACTACCCAACATCCTTTGCAATACCCACCCCCGAATACATCCGGGTTAACACAGAATAAGTCGTCTGCTATTGTAGCAGACCAAGGTAAAAAGTACTGTACACATTGTGTCATCATGTGTTGCATAAATTCCCTTTATGTTCGCAAGCTCACATAAAATCATTTATGCAACAAACTCAGACTCACACCAAATTTGTGATAGATAAAGGACGCTTTATTTTTTAAAGCGACTGAGGTCAGACTTGTATATATATACATTATAAAAATATAAGGTGGTCCCGCTGTACATGGTTCAAAAATTCACGCGGTTATATAAACCGTACTTCTCACATTCACCTGCTAGCGGGACCACCAAACACAAAAATCCCACAAAGCATTTAACTGGCCAAGTAGACCTAAAAAGGGGGATAACATCTCATTTTCACACTTTCTCATATATTTACATCAAGCAAATCAGTCATTCATTCTGACTAGAGATTCTCATATTATGCATCAATAAAGCCTCAATAAAATATCATTATGTACACAATATCAAAGGTGTGGGCGTTGACCGCCACATCTGTGGAATCGCTAAACAGGGGGTTCCACAGCAACCCCACGCCAGATCCTGTACAAAATTATGCGACAAAACAGGGTCAACCTCCCAGGTCTTGTTACAAATCGGCCAAGTTATGTATATGACAGATTCACTATTATTAGGTCCTATCCGCAAGGCTGGCTATGTATGGCCAACCTCCAAGCACGCCAGCCCTGTGCCTTCTGTCACTATGAACGTGTTTACCTTTGACTAAGTTTGGTTGTTCGATCTCCAACGTAGGTACCTATCCAGGTCAACCTCCTGGGTGAGCTTCCCTTGTTGACTTAAGTTTGTATTGCCCCATCTTCACTCTCCAACTTAAGCCCCTACCCAGGCCAACCTCCTGGACAAGGCCATCAGTTTTTGAATAAATTGACTAGTGCCCCCTGCGATTACTCTTGCTTACTGAGCTACTACTTCGATGGGTTTAGGTAATCGAATGTATCTCTTGAAGGCATCGGACTGCCAACGTCCTAGTTTGCGAATTTGGGCATCTGATGCACCCTTTGCTGCGCTCGATGTAGCTGCCCCTATTCTGAAACTGTGCGAATTGAATCGGCCCGCTGGAATTCCTGCAATGTTCAACATTGCTTTCAGTGTTGTAACAAATTCTCTCCTCAGGAGGGAACGACCCTTTAGCATAAACAATGGACCTGTCATGCAGCCTCTTTTCCCAATGTACTGCTTTAGCGCTTGAACTGGGCATATGAAGGCATTGTCAACTGCTGTGACCACCGCTTCTTGATGCTTCCCTGCTGAGTGTTTAGCAGATCGAAATGAAATAGTTATGGACTTATCTGCTAAGGTCACATCAGAAAAAGCAAGTGTGTGATCTGATTCTGTAATCTCTCCCACACGCAAGAAAGCATGAAAAGCCAATAAAAACATAGCCGGGTAAAGATATGAGAGATACACATTTTGAAAGGCTTGTCTACTGGTTTTGACCAGCTGTTCCAGAATATCCTCAGTGATAGGAAGACGACTATCATTTGCCGGTTTAAGCTTATGCGCCGTTGTCATTGATTTACGAACTATATATGATGAAGTCGGATCCGGCACACTAGCCAACTTATGTATATAGCTCAACGCCGAGATCATAGAAGAAATTGTTGCTGGCGCATAACCCTTGTGGTAAAGGTAAGCAATGAAAAGCAGGACTGTTTGTCTATACTCAAAAGAAACTTTGGCAGTACTTGAAACAACCGAAGTCAAACATATGGGGGATGTAAGTCAACAAACCCGTGGCAGTTTTTAAAATATTATTTCGTGAAGATTTGAAAGTGTACTCAAACGGTTGAACTACGCCTCGTGTGTAGACACACATTCCTGAAAGTTTCAACGCAACCCACTTGGTCATTGCTAAAATACATGGATTTTAGTTGACTTGGGTATCCCTCAAATTTGACACATAAGCATCTCATCCGTGAGATCGACACATACATCAGTAGGTACAATGGCACAACACTAGAAATATGCAAGATGGCGAAATAAAACAACCTGTTCTGGATGGATAATCAAGTTGACTTTCTCTTCGTATACAACTTGCTGAAGGTTTTTAACCACATATGGGAGAGTGGATCCTTTCCACCTTCATGGCAAGAAGCGATGATTGTCCCCATTCCAAAACCAGGTAAAGATCATACAAACCCCAGCAACTACCGTCCGGTAGCATTGACCAGCTGTATGTGCAAAACCATGGAAAGGGTGGTCAATGCTAGGATGGTGTGGTACCTAGAAAAACAAAACCTCTTAAGTGATGTGCAATGTGGCTTCCGAAAGGGACGCAGCACCACGGACCACCTGGTACGTTTTGAGACCTTAGTTCAAGTTGCTTTTGCAAGATCGGAACATGTGGTAGCCATACTTTTCGACCATGAAAAGGCTTACAACACAACCTGGAAACATGGTATTTTAGCCGATTTACATGAAAAGGGTTTCAGTGGACGCCTTCCTGTTTTCATTGAAGGATTTGTAAGTAATCGATTTTTTACAGTACGGGTCGGTCCCAACCTATCAGAGTTCTGTCAACAAGAGATGGGTGTTCCTCAAGGAAGCATTCTATCACCCATGTTGTTCAACATCAAAATCAATAACATAGTAAAGGCAGTACTGAAAGGATCCGAGTCATCCTTGTTTGTTGATGACTTTGCACTTTGTGTGCGTGGCAAATCCCTACATAGAGTGGAAAGGCAGCTTCAATTATGTATAGACAAGGTGCAAAAATGGGTAACAGAGAACGGTTTCAAATTTTCCACCAGCAAAACTGTCTGTATGCATCTTTGCAAACAAAGGGGAGTCATGCCAGAACCCTCTCTGGTCCTGAATGGTAATCCTGTCAAGGTTGTTGAAGAATTTAAATTCCTAGGACTGATCTTTGACCGTCGACTAACATTCCTTAAACATATCCAGTATCTGAGGACATCATGTCTGAAAGCTCTGGATGTATTGAAAGTGGTCACTCATACGGACTGGGGTGCTGACCGCACAGTCCTACTCAGACTTTACCGTGCTTTAATCCGATCCAAGTTGGACTATGGTTGTGTCGTCTATGGTGGAGCCGCAAAATCCAACCTAAGGCTATTAGACACAATACACCACCAGGGTATACGTCTTTGTCTGGGAGCTTTCAGGACGTCTCCAGTACAGTCCTTATATTTTGAGGCCAAAGAACCCTCTCTGAGGCTGCGACGCCTGAAACTCACCCTAAATTATGTGTTGAAACTGAAAGCTATGCCTACAAATCCAGCCTACCAATGCGTTTTTCAACCACAATGCTCTGAATTTTTTGAAAGTCACCCAAATGATCGAGCACCTCTGTCTTCTCGGATTCAGTCACATCTGGCCGAATCAAAGATAAAACTCGATCATGTTAGTGAAAATCGATGGACAGAAACACCACCATGGACATTGCCAGATCCAGTTGTTCGACTCGATCTGACAAGGTTAAAGAAGTCAGAGACAAATGATTTGATTTTTAAACAGTGTTTTAGCCAGTTCTGTACCGAGTTTCCTTCCCATCAACGAATATTCACTGATGGGTCCAAAGCTGAAAGTAAAGTGGCATCAGCTTCTGTCACAGGTCCTAAACTCGATAGGGCCTTTTCGGCCCGTCTTCCGGATGACAGTTCTGTATTTTCTGCAGAGTTGAAAGCTTTACAGCTAGCTCTGAAACAGGTATATCAGTCAAAAAAGAAAGACTTCCTGATTCTGTCGGATTCCCTATCGGCTCTTACCGCCGTGAAGAGAACTCAGCTAGATCACCCACTGTTGGTCGAAATCCAAGAGCTACATGCATCTCTGATTGAAGAAGGCAAAAGGATTGTGTTTGCATGGGTGCCATCCCATGTTGGAATTAGAGGCAACTCTGCAGCTGATCAAGCTGCTAAAGAAGCCAGAGAAAGACTCATCACTGACAAACACACAAAGCATTCAGATTTCAGAACTCGCACCAACATGTACATAAAGTACCTATGGCAGAGTGAATGGGACGAATGTGAAGAAAATAAACTTCATAAGATCGTCCCCCAGCTGTCGGACAGCCTACCCCAATGTCGCCTCAACAGGAAAGAAGAGACAGTTCTCTGTCGCTTACACATTGGGCACAGTCACATTACACATTCGTATCTGCTGAAAGGTGAAGATCCACCATACTGTTTTGGATGTGACGAACCATGGACATTAGAACATGTTCTCACAAAATGTGTAGACGTTCAAGAATTTCGAGACAAACACTACAATGCGGAAACATTGAAGGTTTTATTCCGGGATGTTCCCCCGGACAAGATTTTTAACTTTTTAAAAGAGATCAAGATTTTTTACAAGATTTAAAGTACCAGAAGTGAAAATGATTATTTTTTAGAACCTTCTTTTACAGTGATAGATTTGAATGTAAATAGTCTGAAACGTAGAACTTGCCACATGAAGGGAAAAGAAAATAACTGCATCGGTCTCGAATAGCAGCTAGCATCTGCTGAAGAGACATTAAACTCCAAAAACCAACCATCTTCGTATACAACAGTGACCCAGTTGTGCCTCAGGAATTGTCGTCGTCTTTTTAAAAGGTACCCGAAGTTTTTGTCACATCTCTTTGTCACGTCAAGGGTATCCTTATTTTGACGGCGTAAATGGTGATGTAAAAAAAAAAAAAAATGTGCCAGATAGCGAAGATGCGAGCCTTTAACCTTCACCGGGCTTCGTGTTTGATACCCCGATTATGGCATCCTGGGTCCTACAGGACCCATATTTTTCAAAGAAGGATAAAACTGTTTATACTGATTCGGATGATGTGGGTACCACAGGACCCATACTTTTTAAAGAAGGTTGCACAGAGTTATTTGCCTTGGCGATGTAATTCTTTTGTTTCCGTGAGTACTGATCATCGTGACACATTGACAAAATGGCATCAGCAAGCAAGGCAAACCTCGAGGAAGCTTTCAGAAATGTTGGGTAAGCCATTTTAAATCCTTTGTTGTCTAAACTTCGTTGGTACTAGAAAATGAACGGCACTGTAATAAAGTACTTTCAACAAGTCAGAACATGATCTCTTTGTGTACTTGGAACTATGTATTCATTTGGGTGTGATAATGAGATTCCCACGTGCTTCAGTTATTTAGCTGAGCTCGAAAAAAAAATATCAACGTGCTGCGCGTACTGTCTTGTGTTTTATAGACTACTTTGTAGATGTACAGTGATGATCAGTGATGCATGGTGAATACAACGTCAGTCCTAGTGAGTTAACACCATTTTCACCCTAATGTTAGTTCTGATTTCACCAATATTTTACATCCTTTGTGTCTGTAGCGCGGACGTGCCAAAGGGGATGGTGCATATCCTGCACCACGTGGGTTCCACCAGGCAGGATGTGTACAGGTCAATGTGGAGCAGCCTCATAGTAAGTTAGTTTTACTGTTTTCATTTATACAAAGTGTACTGTTTGTTGATGGCACAGAAGTGTTTATCCCAGCGAAGCTGGAGGTATCCCGTGAACGCTATACTGTAATCGACTTGAGAAATGTGCATACCGAATAATACATGATAAAGAAGGATTCTTTGTGCCCGGCTACGTGCTACAGTTGGAGATGGAAGTTCACCAAAAATTGGGACCATACTAACAAAAATACGGTGGGTGCAATAGTCGCCCCCATTTTTTCAGCAAACGCCACCCAAGGCCGTTTTGGACGGGTAGAAATTCCGTAGTTTCCAAGTCTATGGATAAAGCTCGCGTAAGAAGAATACGTCACGGTCGAAAGTCTTTGACGTCAATTAATGCATCATGACGTCAAGCCTCCCTGAAGTCTTTCTCTCTCGCGCAGTGTGTGTGTTTGTGTTCATTTTGTGCACATGTGTTAGTGTTACTGTTTGTGTGTGTGTGTGTGTGTGTGTGTGTGTGTGTGTGTGTGTGTGTGTGTGCGCACGCGTGCATGAGTCTGTACTCGTATGTGTGTGGTGTGTGTGTGTGTATTTGTGTGTGTGTGTGGGCATAAGTGTATGTGTGTGCGTGTACTATGTGTGTTTGTAAAGGTGTGTATGTCCGTCTGTCCATATGTGCGTACTATGGGTGTGTGTTTTGTGTGTATGAAGTTTTTTGTGAGAGAGTGAGTGAGTGCGTGTTAGTGAGTTTGTGTATGTGTGTGTGTGTGACTTGGGGTGTGTGTGTGTGTGTGTGTGTGTGTGTGTGTGTGTGTGTTTGAGAGAGAGAGAGAGAGAGTGTGTGTGAATGTGTATGTGCATAAGTTTGTGTGTATGTTTGTGTGTGTATGAGTGCGCATATGTGTTTGTAAAGGTGTGTGTGTCCGACTGTCTATGTGCGTGTTTGTTTGCTTGACGCCCAGCCGACCACGAAGGGCCATATCAGGGCGGTGCTGCTTTGAGATATAACTTGCGCCACACACAAGGCAGAAGTTGCAGCACAGGCTTCATGTCTCACCCAGTCACATTATTCTGACACCGGACCAACCAGTCCTAGCACTAACCCCATAATGCCAGACGCCAGGCGGAGAGCCACTAGATTGCCAATTTTAAAGTCTTAGGTATGACCCGGCCGGGGTTCGAACCCACGACCTCCCGATCACGGGGCGGACGCCTTACCACTTGGCCAACCGTGTATGTGCGTATGAGTGTGTGTTTTGTGTGCATGAGATTTGTGTGAGTCAATGTGTGTCTGTGTGTGTGTGTGTATGTGGGTGTGTGCGTGCGTACATGCGTGCGTATGTACATCATAGTGTGTGTGGGTGTGTGTCTGTATAAGAGAAACAGAGAGAGAGAGTGGGTGGGTGGGTTTGTGCGTGTGCGTAAGTGTATGTGTGTGTGTTTGTTTGTAAAGGTGTGTATGTACGTCTGTCTATATGTGCGCATGGGGGTGTGTTTTGTGTGTACAACCACAAAGTATGAAGTGTGTGTGAGAGAGTGATTGAGTGCGTGTGAGTGAGTGTGTATGTGTGTACGTGTGTAACTTGGGGTATGTGTGTGTGTGTGTGTGTTCGTGTGTGTGTGTGTGTGTTTGAGAGAGAGAGAGAGAGAGAGAGAGAGAGAGAGGTTTGTCTTTCGCTGGGGTATGCAGTGCCTTGGCGTTGCACATCTACTTAATTTATTCGATATCTGGCCTTCTAATTGGAGACAAAGAATGTGTGCAAAAACGTAGATTATCATGTGGTCATTTTGATATTCACACTGTATACCAAATAAGTTCTCATTGCAATGATACTTGATATGTTGCACACACACACACACACACACACACACACACACTCACACATGCACACACCAGAGAGAGAGAGAAAGAGAGAGAGAGAGTGAGTTTTCTAACTCGTAACTGAAATTACTGTGATTTTTTTTATACAGTACGTTGGGAAACTGTCGACGTCTGGAAAGAGGACACTGGTGTATCCCAAGGTCGTGAGGGAAGTTGTCAGGGAGCGATTTGGAGGGGAGGAGACAGGAAAGTACGACAGCCAGTATGAAGAAGAGGTAAAAAAGAAAACAAAGGTGTTTGGTAAAATATTATGAATATCTGTGTTTAATAAGACAAACTTGTCAACAGAACACGAATTGAAAATAAAATAAAGCACAACCTAGAAACCCAATGAAACGTTTGAAATAAAAAGTAACTGCTGAAAAAAGTATCTGAACTTACACCAACATAATGAACTATTCACGACTGTGTGGACATTTTGTTCTAGCAACAAAATAAAACACTTCTTTTAACTTTGGAAAACAAAACTTATGATTTGACTGAAAGTGACTGAAGCACATGTGACTTGACTATGTTGCAGGGGAAGGCATACCACGTCACCATTGAAGACATGAGTGAGGTGGAATGGAGAAAACCGCCAAAGGCCTGCAAGCTGTGCAACAACTGAACTGAGCTGTTCACAAGAATGGAATCTTTTGTTGAAAAATAAATTGTTCGCAAACAGACTTGCTTGTTACTGTCGTTATATCTTGTGAAGTTTACATTTTGTTTTATGTGTTTTTACTAAATGAGTGAAAGTAAAACAAAAACAAATTGCAAGCAACTCAAGGTGCCATCCCGAATACGTTTTTCTTGGCTCTCATCCAGTAGTCAGCTTTTCTAGTCGGTGACGCCAGCTGTGGCTGAGCAACAGGTTGGACAAATCTTCCTGGTATGTTGAAGACACATGAATGTACTGCATTTGAAGCACTGCTGCTGGGTTTTCTTGTCTTGTTTCCAGTTGCAAAACAAGCAACGTTTCCTCTTTCTTCCCTCACTGGTGTCTGTAAGTGAGAATGTTGAGGCCCTTGCGCTGCACGTTGATGTGGAGCCTGACTTTGGCAGCTTGCTTTTTCCCACCCTTTCCTTTCGTTTGGAGCACGTTGCTCTTGGTGCCACTTTGCCTTCAACATCCTTGATGACCATTTGTGCTGTGCAAAAAAGGGTCCTTGGCATGTTCACTTCTGTGATGCGGCGTTTAACCTGTGCCAACATCAAGCTTTCGCTGATCGCTTGGATAAAGTTGGCTCGTCCGTCCTTCAACGAGAGCTGATGACCCTCAAATCGAAGACTCCAGATGCAACGTGATGCAATGGTGGAGAGGTCGATGCAGTTAAAGAATGAGACTAACGGCCAACGTTGGGTTTTCCTTTTCACAGTGTAGCAGTGCGCCAATTTGTCAATGGTGTCAACTGCACCTTTGGTCTGGTTGTAAAACAGCACGACTTCTGGCTTCTTCTTGAGTGAGGTCATGTCTACAACGCCATCCCTGTGTTGGGTGCTGAGCATCACTGTGGCTTTCTTCTTCTTGCCTTGGTAGTAGACCAGGGTCTTGTCCTGCTGGTATGCAAACTCGCTGGTATGAAGTGGAAGTCTGTTTTTTGTTTTGAACGGCTCTGGCAAGAAACGTTTGTTGGATCGCACGGTTCCAACCATCGTGAGGCCATTTTTCAGCAGATTTTCAGCAAGTACCATGTCCGTGAAGAAGTTGTCCAGGGTGATGTTTCGCCCAGTCTTGAAGAATGGTTGAGCCAGTTCAAGCGCAATGTTTCGCCCGAGATTCACTTGTCTTTCTTGCCCAGCAGGTCGCCCTAAATATGGAATGCCAAGGAGAGGGTAGCTGTTCTCTGCGTCTGCAATCCAGAAGATCTTCATGCCGTATTTGTCAGGTTTCGACGGAAGATATTGCAAGAAGCTGCATCGACCACGAAACGGAACCAACTGCTCGTCGATCGTAAGCAGTGGTCCAGGAACGTAGTACTTTCCCAAGTTGCGAATGAATTCGTCCCAGAATTCTCTGAAGGGTGCAAATGTGTCATTCCTACGTCTTGTAGATCGTGTTGTCTTGTCATCGAATCGAAGGTGAGTCATTAGATCTTGGAACCTCCTTCTGCTCATACAAGCTCTGATGATTGGCATTCCATAGATGGAGTCCCAGAGGCTATATGTAGAAAGTGAACTCTGTTTTCTTGTGCCCATGAAGAGTAGTGCGCCAATGAGACCTTCTATTTCCACTTCATCACAAAGCACCCATGCTTCATTCTTCAGTCTTAGTCCCTGTAGGTTTGTGTAGCGAACCACATCCTGTATCAGTTTCTCGGAAATGAAGAGCTTCAAAGCATCACATGGACTATTGATATTCTGACAGCCAGGTATTTGATTTGGTGGAACTCGGAATACATTCTTAGATGGTGTTTTTGACTTTTGCTTGTATGACTGTTCCCTCCATTCTGTCCCATCTTTTGATGACATATGCGTGGCGGTTGGCTCTTCGTCTTCTTCTTCATTTGACTCAGAGTCATTATCCGGAGAGTCAACATCTTCTGGTGGGAGGTCCTCCTCTTCACTTGTACAATCATCACTGGGATGCGAGTTTGGATCTTCATCCTCGCCCATGCTCAACTGCTCAACGGTGGGCTCCTGATACTCTTGGCTGGGTGCAGTGTCTTCCTCTGCAAGACACAAATATATGAATAACTCTTTGTAGAAGAAAAACAAGACAGAATTTGACAGATTACAGATTTACTACACTCACGTAATTATTGGATTGGAATTTAGAAAGATAATGATAGATTAAAATCGAATATATATGAGAGAGAGAGAGAGAGAGAGAGAGAGAGAGAGAGAGAGAGACAGACCTGCAATTTCATTTGCAGTGTTCAATGCATCAAAGATGTTTGGTCTCTCCATAGTAATGTCGGTTGGTGTGACTTCAGCTGCAACAAGAAAATAAAAGTGGAATTCAGAAGAAAGGTATACAGCCCCCCCACACACACACACACACACACACACACACACACAACACGCGCGAGAAGTAATTCATCTAACTGGCATTTTTACAAGAGCACAGTGAAACACGCTAGATCATTCTGATACTCTGATTTTAGACAAGATAACATCTTATGAAAGCGATCTTTGGACCGAAAAATAGGTAGAGAGAGAGAGAGAGATGCAAGCAATGCTGCCACCGTTTGGCAAAATATGTTAACTCAATTACTGCCTTGATGTGACAAAAGCCAGTAACCCTAGTAGCCGAGCACAAATAAAAAAAATCAAGCGCCTGGTGGAACCCACGTGGTGCAGGAAATGCACCATCCCCTTTGGCACGTCCGCGCTACAGACACAAAGGATGTAAAATATTGGTGAAATCAGAACTAACATTAGGGTGAAAATGGTGTTAACTCACTAGGACGTTGTATTCACCATGCATCACTGATCATCACTGTACATCTACAAAGTAGATCTACAAAGTAGATCTACAAAGTAGTCTATAAAACACAAGACAGTACGCGCAGCACGTTGATATTTTTTTTTTCGAGCTCAGCTAAATAACTGAAGCACGTGGGAATCTCATTATCACACCCAAATGAATACATAGTTCCAAGTACACAAAGAGATCATGTTCTGACTTGTTGAAAGTACTTTATTACAGTGCCGTTCATTTTCTAGTACCAACGAAGTTTAGACAACAAAGGATTTAAAATGGCTTACCCAACATTTCTGAAAGCTTCCTCGAAGTTTGCCTTGCTTGCTGATGCCATTTTGTCAATGTGTCACGATGATCAGTACTCACGGAAACAAAAGAATTACATCGCCAAGGCAAATAACTCTGTGTAACCTTCTTTAAAAAGTATGGGTCCTGTGGTACCCACATCATCCGAATCAGTATAAACAGTTTTATCCTTCTTTGAAAAATATGGGTCCTGTGTTACCCACATCATCCGAATCGGTATAAACACCTCCATCCCTCTTTGAAACGTATGGGTCATGTAGGACCCAGGAAACCAGAATCGGGTATATCAAACGAGGTCATTGCTGATTGTTTTCTAATTTGACCGATTGACTTAAAATTTGGGTCATAGGAAGCCATGCAGGTGGCCGAGGAATACACCAAATTTCATTAAAAAATTCGTATTAGCACTGGAGTTATGGTCATTTTTATGTGCCTCTGGGTCCTGTAGGACCCAGGAAGCCCGGTGAAGGTTAATGGCATAGCCAGTTTGAATAAAAAAAAACGCTCGCGCTGGACCCGAGTACTCTTCAGACATTCACACACACACACACACACACACACACACACACACACACCCTCTCTCCCTCACTCCCTCCCTCTCTTTCTTTCTTACACACACACACACGAGTACAGACTCATGCACACACACACACACACACACACACACGTACACACACACACACACACAAACAGTAACACTAACACATGTGCACAAAATGAATCGAACCCGGATCACTTTGGCCATAGACTCTCTCGTGCTCTCTGTCTCTCTTTCACCGAGACCAAACCCTGCATTGTAATTTCTTTGCCGAGACCATTTCCCCACGCGTTGTCTGGCTTGCACTGAAATCATGCTTTTCTCGTCACTGCGTGACGTGTTCGCCGCCCAAGTCTGCCCTTTAGTTCAGGCTGTTCGCAAAGCGACCAGCCTCCCACCGCAAAAACTCCCACCGTTAAGAGTGGCTTTTGTGTTTTTTGGGGCATTTAGGTCCCAGGTAACATTATGAAGTTTTAATACGATCAATCGGACCTATTATCAAGTTAGTGTATCAACTTTTGAACGAACTGCGCCCAGTAGTTTCCCAGCAATAAGCTGTTAAGTCGAGACGAACAGACAGACAGACACACAATTAAAGTCTGCAGGACCCTAGTACTGCGTACTCGGGGATAAATTGACACAGGAATAAATGTTTGAGTTGGGGTATGAAAATGGGTGCAATAATATTTTTGCACAGTTTAGATGCTGACAGTTTTCACAGGCATGCAAGCACATTTGCAGAGAGCTGTGCTCTGCAGTCCTTCTTAGCAGCATTTGCAGCGTTTTGTTGTACAGCTCTTCTTGCAGGCACACCTCATGAGTTCTCGGCACACGCTGGATACCTCTTGAAAGCTCGTCCAGAATGACTCCCACTTTCCAGCCTTGAACTGCCAGCCCACAGAGTTTGGAAGTCTAATAGGTAGATGGCTCTTCTCAATCTCATGTCCTGCAGCAGCACCTCACTTGTAAGGGGATTATGGTCAATTTGGCAGTCGCTAACAGAATGTTGACCATAGTGAGGGTACGTTAAACCCATCAAATTCACAGAGGTCGCTTACAAATGATGTGCAAACATGTTCCAATTAATACAAATAAAAAAATCTTACTGTTAAGCTAGACAATAGGTAACAAACCTTGATACAGTAGTACTTGTGAAATCAGCTCCCTTCTGTGGCACCGGAATAATTGCAGAACGCTTGTTCCCAGGAACCGGCATGTGGTGTAACTCGTGTATCTATATATATATACGACTTGTGTCTGTCTGTGTGTCTGTGAAGGTCAAGGTCTGTGCGCGGCCAAGGTTCTCGATGGATCTGTTTCAAATCTGGTGATCATATTCAGGTACACTCTGGACACAACCTGGTCGATGAGATATTTCAACACGAGGCTCTCAGCGCGCAGCGCTGTACCGATTTTGGTTCCACCTCAGCTATTTAATTTTGGTTCCACCTCAGCTTACCCGGGCCCCCATACCGACACACCAAAGCCGCTACACCACATCACAACGCCAAAGTTCTCGGTGGATCTTTTTCAAATTTGGACACCGTATTCAGCTACACCCCGGACACAATATCATCGATGAGATATTTCAACACGTGCTCTCAGCGCGCAGCGCTAAACTCATGTTCGTTTTTGTGTTCATTTCACCATTATAAGTAACTCTTCCTTATCTTCTCCAGTGTTTGGCGTTTATCTCCCTTCCTTCGTGTGGCTTTCCCGTTCAGTTGTAAGTTACTATTATTTTTAGAATGTCACTGCGCTGTCCACTGCGCTGTCCACAACGCTTCCCTTGCACCCGTAAGTTGTTCTTACTGTCAAAGTGAAAAGGTCGAATCAATTTATAGCCACGCGAAAAATACACCTCTCACCTATATTTATAGATACAGATATGCATATATATATACGGCTTCTCTGTGTGTGTGTGTGTGTTTGTGTGTGTGTGTGGGCAAAAACCTATGTATTATAGAGTTCTGTTTGTGATGGGGTCTAGCGGCTTTTGTCTGTCTGTATGTTCTGGCATGTGAGAAGCCACAGCAGATGATATAGGGCTAAGAAATAAGCTCTAAAATTCTCAATCCCGTTTGACAGGACTTCGCCTTTCAAAGGTGATTGTGGTGAACCGCCACGCTGTCTGTCTCTGTCGCGCCGTTCACCCCAAATTCCCGTTTCTGAGGTACTATTTTTAGAATGTCACTGCGCTGTCCAGAACGCTTCCCTTGCACCCGTAAGTTGTTCTTACTGTCAAAGTGAAAAGGTCGAATCAATTTATAGCCACGCAAAAAATACACTCTCACCTATCTCTATATATTTATAGATATAGATATACATATATATATATACGGCTTCTCTGTGTGTGTGTTTGTGTGTGTGTGTGTGGGAAAAAACCTGTTGATTGTAGAGTTCTGTTTGTGATGGGGTCTAGCGGCTTTTGTCTGTCTGTATGTTCTGGCATTTGAGAAGCCACAACAGATAATATAGGGCTAAGAAATAAGCTCTAAAATTCTCAATCCCGTTTGACAGGACTTCGCTTGCAGAGGTGATTGTGATGAACCGCCACGCTGTCTGTCTCTGTCTCGCGATTCACCCCGGCGAAGCCGGGTATTCCTCTAGTATATATATATATCCTGTAAAAATAAAATTCACACCAATGCACGGTCAACTTATAATAAGCAAAAGGATGAGAAACAAACAACAAACCAAAATTGTAAAACTCAAAGAGCGGTACCTCTTCATTTTTCAAAACCACTTATCTCATTTGATTAGCATACACTGTATGCTTTTGTCTGTTACCTACCGTCTTTGAAAGTTTGATCACAACACTGTAAAGACATGGGGAGTGGAGTGTTTTTATCTCCAGCTGGTCATCCTACTATCTGGCCTACCCTCACTCAGTTTTTGACTCTACCCCTCCCCACCTCAGCCGTTCAGAGACTTATGGAAGTCCTTAACGTAGGCAGGACTAATCATTGATCATACCATGAACAATCTCTTTCTCCTCGCCTTTTATTCAAAGTTCGTTTAATCTGTTTAAAATCACCAGCGTGGCGATCATGATTTCCTTACTTGTAATCAACAGATAGATCTAGATCTATCCGCATCACAATCCAGCTAATGAGCTATTGCAAGATTAAACAAAGTCTCTGCATTTAAGCGCTTCACCCGATGAATAACAGACCCCAGGGGAGAATTAAACAGTAAAATGATGTGACATTGGTGAATGGATGCGTATTCTTGAAAACTTACCTTCAGAAACGTTGTTTTCGCTCAAATCAAAACACGCAATGTTGCGGAGGCCGCCATCTTGAATTTTTATGCTGCGGATATATAACATTCTAAAAACGATCAAATTAAATACCAGAACACAAAAATACCCATAAGAGTATTTATGTCATGCATGTGTTATCAGCAGACAACTTCTGGTGCATGGTAAACCATTGAATTTTACATTTGCTGAGTTGGGATTATTTACTGCTGAGCGCTTTTGGTACGAATTTCGTCTGCTGTAAATGCAGCCTTTTATTCCCTATCAAAAACAACACAAAAAAAACGATTTCTGAAGTGGCTCTGTATCTGAAATCAATTAAATAATTATAAGGAACAATATCACAAAGTATGATGTTTGTTGCAAGATGTGAATGATTTATTAGTGCGTCTGCAACATACGAGCCCCACTAAAAGTTGTTCCTGAGCTCCAGGGCCAGCAAGGGGAGGGAAGGCTGCAATCCTGTACAGAAGATCCTGTACAGCTTCTTCTCGGATCCAAATAATTATCGGCCGATTGCCTTAACCAGCTGTCTTTGTAAGACGATGGAGAGACTGGTGCATGAGCGGTTACTGTGGCACTTGGAAAGGATCGACGCTTTGGACATAGTCCAGTGCGGTTTCCGAAAACATAAAAGTACAACGGATCATTTGATTCGTTTTGAATCGTTTGTTCGTAACGCTCTGGTAAGCGGAGAGCACGTTGTGTCCGTCTTGTTCGATTTGGAAAAGGCGTATGACACAACGTGGAAGCATGGTATTTTATCAGATCTTAAAACCTTAGGGTTTGATGGGAATCTTCCCATTTTTATTTCAAATTTTCTTACCGAAAGGGAGTTTAAGGTCCGAGTAGGTTCTGCTTTCTCTGATTCTTTTGAACAGGAGATGAGAGTTCCTCAAGGGAGTATTTTATCACCGTTACTTTTTAACATTAAAATCAATAACATCGTCAAACACGTCCAGTCTGGCATCGACAAATCTCTTTTTGTTGATGATTTTCAAATTTCTGCCAAGGGAAGAACATTAGCTGGGGTTGAACGGCAGCTTCAGCTGTGTATTTCCAAAATTCAAAAATGGGTTCAAGAGAACGGGTTCAAATTTTCCCTGGCTAAAACCGAATGTATTCATTTCCACAGGAAAAAACATCAAGTTCTTCAGCCTTCTCTTTTCATAAACAACCATAAGATTAAAGTTTCTAAACAAGTCAAATTTCTTGGTCTGATTTTTGACAGCAACCTTACTTTTTTACCCCACATCAAATATTTAAGAACCAAATGTCAAAAGGGTCTCAACGTTCTCAAAGTTATAAGTCACACGGATTGGGGGGCTGACAGAGCAACACTGTTACGCCTGTATCGGTCTCTTGTCCGTCCACAGCTGGACTACGGTTGTATTGTTTATGGTTCTGCAAAGAGAAATGTCCTCAAGGCCTTAGATCCCATCCACCATCAGGGTCTGAGAGTTTGTTTGGGTGCTTTTCGCACAACA
This sequence comes from Littorina saxatilis, assembly GCF_037325665.1. NCBI lineage: Eukaryota > Metazoa > Mollusca > Gastropoda > Littorinimorpha > Littorinidae > Littorina > Littorina saxatilis. Next base: position 17,727 of record NW_027127428.1, read on the forward strand.
CCAGTGGATAGTTTGTACGCCGAGTCGCGAGAACCTCCTCTGGAGATCCGCAGACTTCGGCTTTCCATGAACTACTACCTAAAGCTAAAGGCAAACCCCGAAAACCCTGCTCATGAATGTGTTATTAATCCCATTCTGAAGGACAAATTTTTAGCCAAACCTACTGAAATACCAACTTTCGGCATACGTATGCTTTCTGAATGTGAAAGGGCTGTTATAGATATTGATTCTGTCTGTGACGATCCTTTGACAACAAACACTCCACCCTGGCAGTTGGAAAACCCAACCGTCAATTTTTCCCTAACTTCTTTCAAGAAGAATGAAACCTCGGACTCTGTCTTTAGGCAGCTGTTTCTTGAGCAGTGCTCAAAGTACACAGAGTATGAATTTATTTTTACTGACGGCTCTCTCAAAGATGATTCAGCTGCTGCGGCAGCAGTTTCTAACAAGAAATTACATCAACCACTTCAACTCCGGCTCCCTAATGGTTCGTCGGTGTATTCGGCGGAACTTAGGGCCATCATCTTGGCATTAAAATTAATTTATCAATCCAGACATCAGTCTTTTTTGATTGTATCTGATTCGCTTTCAGCTCTTGAAGCGATATCCACCAGAAAGTTTACTCATCCTTTTTTAGTCGACATTCACGACCTTCATACTAAGCTTATTTCTGAAGGCAAGATTATCAATTTTATGTGGGCGCCCAGTCATATGGGCATAAACGGCAACGAGGTTGCTGACAAGGCAGCAAAGGATGCTCTAGATTTGACGGTTCCTCGTCTCCCTGAGCAGTCTGTTCCTTTTACTGACTTGCGTAGGAAGACCCTTTGTTACAGCTTAAAACTCTGGCAAGACCGTTGGTCTGCCTGCACGGAAAACAAATTGTATAAAACTCTTCCTGACCTTTTAAAGCCACTTCCTTTAGTGGCTTCAAGTAGAAAAGAAGAAAGTGTTTTGGCCAGGTTACATACTGGTCACACTTATCTCACTCATGTTCATCTGCTTAAAAGAGAAGAGGCACCATGGTGCTACGCATGTGATACCGGTTTTACTGTGAGTCATTTTCTCACCGAGTGTGCTGATCTGTATGATCAACGAGAAAAGTATTTTGGCACCTCGAGCTTGAAAAGTATTTTTACAGAGGTCAGCTCTTCAGCTCTTTTTGGGTTTTTAAAGGAGTCTGGTCTTTATTTTAAGATTTGAATTTTAAAACAACCTAGTTTATTTGACATATAGGGTTTTGCTTTGACTTTTTTGTTGCCTTCGGGTGACGTTATGGATTTTATGTATTAGAAGTGTTTTAATCTAAAAATGTGCAATGATTAACTTGTGGGGTCCTGATTTGGCCTATTATGGTCCGCTGGACCCGAAAAGCAACAGCTAACTAACTAACTAACTAGCTTCTTCTGCAGCTCCTCATCCGTCATGGAGGCAGTCTTGTTGATATCCAGCAACTCCTCCCACAGCTGAAGGAGAAAGTCTGCGGGCTGCACTTTTGCCTTCAGCTTTCTGCAGGCAAGGGAGATAAGGCGGGCTTCAGTGTCCTCAACACATCCAAACAAACATCTCAAGTTGGCCAAAATGTCAGCGTTTGTCTTGGCAGATTTGACAGCATTCAAAGCTACCCCCCTGAGGCTTGCCAATATTCTCGGGTCGCAGGGCTGGACGTCAGGCGTCAGGAGGAGTGACTCGATCTGCTGCACCCACGCCTGGAAGGTGCATTCGTTGCCCCCGTTTGGGGCAAATCCAGTGAAAATCTTAAGTCGCTGCGTTTGATGGGGTGTGGTGACGTGGACCGTCACAGGCTGCTTGCGCTGTCGGGTCAGCTCGTCGGTGACCTCAGCCAGGCGGTGTCGGAGATCCTCCATCTCAGCCTCTCGCGTCGCCTCCCTCTCTTGAACCCGTTCAGCCTCCGACATGACTGATAATCACTAAGTTCTCTCTCTGTTTACGTTTAAGTTATAGTTATAGTTATCAAAAAATTGAAAAAGTATATTGTTTACAAAAAAATCAAAAAATAAAAAAACAATTACCTCAGTCCCTTATTGGGCGCCAAAATGTAACCTTTACAATACTACAAGAGTCGTATTGTCAGATCTCTGATAGAATGGGTGAGGTAATGCGTTTACGAGTATTAAAAACTTCAAAGGATAACAAACAAATCGTTCACAACTCACACAATATTGTAAAGCAAAAGAAAAGTGTTCCAATTTTATTTATCGGCGAAATCAAAAATAATATTCATCAATCCAAATCAATGTAAAGCACAAAACTCAAAAGCATAGTCTTTCACAACTTCAATAACTTCTCTTTTACAGTCTACTAAAATCCATTTTCTAACCTCAAAACAAATTACGCAAACAGAGATGAAAACAAAGCTTTTTCAGTCAATGCCAGTTCAAGCATATTAAAAAACGTTACCCCTGAAAATGAAACAAAACAATATAAGTACACATCTCAAAAATAATAATAATGATAATTTCCGTTTCATTCAGAACACTCTTTTTTATATAGTTGTCAACAATAACAACATACATATAAAACAAACGACAAAAACAACATAAGACAATAAGAACATAGGACGAGAATACAAATACAAAACAAGACAAACTCTTCTTATGACAAAAACTTTAGCGCTTTAGAAAACTGAAAAGTATGTCATGTGACGCACGACATAGGAATCAACATTAATAAGAAAATGTTCAATCACCATCTATGATAACAACTTTCTTTTAAACATGGACAAGAAGTTATGTTTTGAGTTGCTATGACCAAGTGCAAACAAAGTCAAGTCAAAACGTCACTACGCCCACTAGTGATGAATTAAAATACACCACTCACAGAAGAATCAAAGCATTCAATACCTTAAGTTCTTCTTTGACATGACTAAAATACATTTCAGCCATATCTTACTCAACCATACTGTACACAGTGTCACAAAAGATAACTGTGCCTGCATTGATTAACACACATGTGATTCCTCTCACATCAAAACAGTCCTATTAGTCCCAACTCCATCAATCAAACTCAAAGTGTTCTACTCTTCAACATGTCTTTTCTCCCATCACAACAAAGCGACAATTACAAATAATAAACAACAGAGAAACTTGACACCAAGTACAAACATAACATTGTTAAACAGTCATAAGTATAATTAGTATTCCACTATTCCAAGATGCAGTTGCTATCTTGGAAATTCCAGAAAGTCCCTGACCAAGTCTGGCATGCCAGGAGGCTGAGTCATACTCAACAGAGCGGGAAACACAAACTTGACAAAATGTTATGATTATAATATGAAGTTACCACCCCAAGGTAAGATGTTATTCTTGCAACTAGTTTTCAATGTAAACTTTGTTCATGATCTCATCACAATCAAAGGCTTATTCCTTCCTGTCTTCAACTAACTTCTGCAAGTCATTTCCTGCAGTTCCTGTCTATCCCACATGGTAGTTCCTCATCTAATTTTTATATTTGGTTCAAATCAGACTCATCTTTGGTCCATATTAAACATTTCCTCAAATACATTTTACAAACCAACACACCCATCATTTATAAAACAATTGCATTAAATATTAAAACATTTCCATACCTGAATTAGGAATAACAGCTTGAAAAGGTCAGAGACTAAAAGTTGGCACGTCTGAAACCAGCTGAGTTCAGAGGGAGAGACCAGTTCCAGCCATGGGAACTCAAAAAGTTGGAAGGTGGTTTCATCATAAATAATATATCTTCATAGTTAAAAATATAATTTCAACATCTAAATATTCCTTAAATGTAACCAATGACTTTCAAATACTTCTAACAATTTTCTCATCACTACTTCTATTTTATAACTTAATAATTACAATTACCAGAACCTAATTAATTACCAATCTTAAATTTTAAATAACTCCCACATTCTAAGTAAATAATATCTTAAAACCACACATACAAAGTTCTAATATACTTAAAACAGAACATCAAATAACTATTAACTGTCAGGAATACAGAATTACAATAAAGAATAATCAAACTGACCAATGGTGAGAAGTAGTCAATTAAGTCAAGGGAAGTAACCAACTGAAATGCATGTCAAAATAATAAGTGCAGTTGTGTCCCTTTTACTTTAGTCACCTCTTAAGACTGAACTAAGTAACATACATTTGTATTTACTCCTATCATGCCATTTGCTTCACCTGTGATAATCATGAGCAGAATTTAGACAAATCAAGAAAAAACATTATCCAGGCTCTATCAGTCCTTTTTACATTTAGTCAAGTTTTGACTTGATGTTTGAACATAAATGGGGAATCGAAACGAGGATCGTGGTTTATGTGTATGTGTGTGTGTGTGTGTGTGTGTGTGCGTGCGTGTAGAGCGAAACTACTGGACCGATCTTTATGAAATGTTACATGAGAGTTCCTGGGATTGATATCCCCGGACGTGTTTTTCTTTTTTTCGATAAATATTTTTGATGACGTCATATCCGGCTTTTTGTAAAAGTTGAGGCGGCACTGTCACACCCTCATTTTTCAATCAAATTGATTGAAATTTTGGCCAAGCAATCTTCGACGAAGGCCGGACTTCGGTATTGCATTTCAGATTGGTGGCTTAAAAATTAATTAATGACTTTGGTCATTAAATATCTGAAAATTGTAAACGATCCAAATTTACGTTCATCTTATTCCTCATCATTTTCTGATTCTAAAAACATATAAATATGTTATATTTGGATTAAAAACAAGCTCTGAAAATTAAAAATATACAAATTATTATCAAAATTAAATTGTCGAAATCAAATTAAAAACACTTTCATCTTATTCCTTGTCGGTTCCTGATTCCAAAAACATATAGATATGATATGTTTGGAATAAAAACACGCTCAGAAAGTTAAAACGAAGATGGCACAGAAAAGCGTGCTATCCTTCTCAGCGCTACTACTACCCCGCTCTTCTTGTCAATTTCACTGCCTTTGTCATGAGCGGTGGACTGACGATGCTACGAGTATACGGTCTTGCTGAAAAATTGCATTGCCTTCAGTTTCATTCTGACAGCTTGACTAAATGTTGTATTTTCGCCTTACGCGACTTGTTTTATAAATGTCTTTGATGACGTCATATCCGACTTTTTGTAAAAGTTGAGGCCGCACTGTCACACCCTCATTTTTTTTATCAAATTGATTTTAAAACTTTAGCCAGGCAACCCCCGTACTATGGGATTGCATTTCAGCTTCAAAGCTTAAAAAATGATAAAAAAAAAAGTTTGGTCATTAAAAATCTGAAAATGCTAAAAGACTGAATGTCTAGGTTTAGCTTGCAGAAAGCATATTTTGAACAGGTTTCACATAAGTTTAGATCTTTGAAATGACATTGTGTAAGGAAACTGGAAGAAGACACACTTATCAAAATGTTTGCTCTTCAGTAAGATTTTAAACAGGGATGGTATTGCACCAGAAAAGCCACAGTCGCGTGTTGTTGCACTCATGAACAACATGCATTATGGGTTATACATAAGTCGAATTAGGGGTATTAAAATGCTAATTGCACAAGCTTTCTACCAAAAATCACAAACGTCATGAAAAGCGTACGAAGGGAAACAATTTGATGAAAGTGGTACGAACAGACACATTTTCCCGTCAAAATCAGTACGAACGGACACAAAACTGTTTTTTGCAAATTCAATTCATCTTATGGTTCACATAGGTCTAATATCACACGCATTCGTACTTTGTGCTATTTGAAGACGATTGGAATACACAGAACTTGTAGTGGGGGCCTGTTTCACTCTGATCTAACGAATGTGTATGAACGGAAACGCTTTTCGTACGAAGGGAAACATGCACTTTTGTACGAACGGAAACATGGGGTATGAACGGAATCTGTATGTTTTCAAAAGACAAGTGATTGTACAAAAGCCATGGGTTTCTATAAACTTCTGTTCAAGCGAAATGTCGTAACAGGCAATGGTTTTGGTGATCATGTGCAAATCAGGGGTCAGATTCGATAACAGAGCGAGAAAAACAAGAAAATGTTAAAAAATCAGGCAATTTTGCCACGTTCGGCCCGCGTGTGTTATTACTAGGATTCACTAGCACCTTGGTACTTATCGTACACATAGCCCAACCATTTTGCTACCTTATTTTTTCAATATCACACAAGCGCGCTGCCCACACGACTTACTACAACGTTTTTCCCGAAGCAAGTGACAAAAATGGGACTGTATGAACGGACACATCCTGCGGATGAACGGAAACATCCGGTGGATGAACGGAATCAGTTGACACACCGTGTGTATGAGAGAGAGAGAGAGAGCGACAGAGAGAGAGACAGAGAGACATCACAATAACCCGCATGAGTCACTTTCTGCACGCATTCTTCTCTCTGTGAATGTTTGTGGTCGTCAGCCTTTTCAATCATAAGTTCGATCTCGTGAAAAAAGCAAAACATGCACACACACCATAACACAAACATGCACATACATTCACCCAGAAACACACACACACACGCGCACACAACCTCACACAGCCCCCACACACACACACACACACACACACACATCCACGCACACGAACATAGGCTATACATTCACACACACCACCCTTAACACACACTCAAACACACTAACGCACGCACCCACACACCACACACACACGCACTCAAACAAGCTAACACGAACACACACCACACACACACACATACATACTCACACAATCAAACGCGTGTGCGCGCGCATACAAATACACAGACACACACGTACACACACTTACAAACACATACACACATATAAATACACACACATGCACACGCGCGCACCCGTCGCGATATAACCTTGAATGGTTGAAAACGACGTTAATTACCAAATAAAGAAAGAAAGAAAGAAACACGCGCGCACTCACTCACACACATTTGCATGCACACGCATATATGCACACGTGCACACACACACAAACAAACACATATAAACACGCACAAGCACACACACACACACACACACACACACAACCACACACGCACATGCCCAACCGTCACACACACAAACACAACCACACACACACTTGCAGTCACGCGCGCGCACACGCACTCATGTACACACGTTCTGTGCTTGTGTGTGTGTATATGTATGTCTGTATGTGAGTGTGTATGCATGCGTGCGTATGTGCGCGCGAGTGTGTGTTTATTCGTGTCTATGTTTGCCTCTATGTGTGTGTGTGTGTGTTTGTCTGTCTGTCTGTGTGTGTGTGTGTTTGTTTGTGAGATAGTGAGAGAGACAGAGAGAGAGAGAGAGACAGAAAGAAAGAGATGATGAGGGGAAGAGAGAGCGAAAGGGAGAGAGAAAGAAAGAGAGCAAACAAGATAAGAGAGAGAGACTTTCATACGGACACAAAGAGAGACAGACAGACTTAGAGAGAGATGGAAAGAAAGAGAAAGACATAGGGAGAGGGAAGGGAGAAAGAAAGAATGAATGAAAAAGAGAGAGACGTAGACAGGGAGACAGGCACTGAGAGAGAGACAGAGAGAGAGACTGCGATAGAGAGAAAGAGACAGAGAGAGAGTCAACCGCCAAGCTCAGTACAGTGCAATAGTTTCTGGCGTGCCACCTCTCAGGTACGTTACAGAATGCTCCGCGCAAACCCCCGTTGCCTAGACCATTCTCAGCGAGCAGTCGCCATTGTTACGCGTCAGTGACCCCAGACAATGGTACTCGTACCGAGCGCTTGCTAACGCTCGCGAGCGCCACAACAAAACTATGCGTTGCCTAGAAAACGTTCGCAAACGTTCTGTGGCGCTCTGCCTATGCAACGCACCCCAGGTCTAGTGCTGATCTCTGCAATTTCGGTGATCTCAAGAACAGGTTGCTGAGAGATAAAATAGTGTCTCTGTGACGGACAAAATGCAAGAACTTCTGCTCCGTGAAAAGGCCCTTGATCTGACGAAAGCCATTGACACTTGTCGTTCATTTGAAATCTCCGTCCTCTGACAGCCGGAACTGTCAACACCACACGTAGATAAAATCATACGTGGTTCAGTGAGTGCAAACAAGCAATCCTCGAGTGTGAAATACCAGAGGGAGAAAAGTGAAGCGGTTCTGGATTGTAACTTTTGCGGCAGAGATCATGACCGCAAGAAGACAAGTTGTCTAGCCTGGGGAAAGGTGTGCAGAAGATGTCAAGGTCGCAACCATTTCCAGGTCAAGTGTAGGCGAGTGCAGGCGATTTCAGATTCGTCTCTCTGTGAAGATGACATCCAAGACGACGGTGAGGAAAAGATCTATATGCGTTCTGTGACGTCAACTGAGTGTTGTTTTGATGAACAACAAAGTCGCGCATTTCTGAACTCGATGACGTCAGCAAGGCCGGGTCGTGTTACTGCACTCATGCTTGTTGAAAACCATGAGGTGCGCTTTGAGCTAGACAGTGGGGCTGATGTGAACACTATTTGTGAACGCTTCGTTGACAAACGTTTGCTTCTTCCCTCGAAACGAAAGCTTACCATGTGGAATGGATCAGCAGATCAACCAATTGGAGAAGCTGTCATCGACCTCACTGGGGTCCTGATTTGGCCTATTATGGTCCGCTGGACCCGAAAAGCAACAGCTAACTAACTAACTAACTAACTATATCGACCTCACTAATTCAAAATGTGGGAGTAGCACTGCAGTACGTTTCATGGTTGTGAAGAACGAGCGCACATGCCTTTTGGGTGTAAATGCAGTCCAACAGCTGGGGCTCATCACAGTAAACAGGGATGTTTTCATTGATTCTGTTTTCATGGAGACACTTGGTGATCTTGGAGAAGCACATCTACAGACAGATCCTGATGCCCAACCCAAAGTTTTGCCATGCAGGAAAATTCCTTTCGCGTTACAGAAAGAAATTAGACAGCAGATTGACAAGCTGGTGGAACGTGGTGTTCTGGTCAAGGTGGATCAACCGACGCCATGGGTGAGCCAGATGGCGGTCACAAGAAAGGAATCTGATGGATCACTGAGGATTTGCATTGTCACGATCGGGTGACAGAGACCAGGAAAGCGTCACTCAGTGGAGTGCCTGTTCTTGGTCGGTTATGATAGAAAGCGCCTGTGCGTGATATTGGACACAGCAGAGTTTGCTGACAGCGCTTAATGAACACGGATGTTTTGAAACGCACGAGTTTTACAGTGGAGGTTTCTGCTGTCATAGAGCTGACGGTTTTTCGCTGACAGCGCGCACGGGATTTTCAGGGATTGAGTTTCTCGTGTCTTCTTCCTGCTTGGGGAGGCAAAACTGTGTATAGCTGGACTGGTTTGGTGACAAGGTCAGTCACGTGTATTTGGCTAGGTGGTCTGTCAGAGACTCAAGGACGACACACTTGACACCCAGCGGCAGAAGGGGAAGGACCTAACACACAGTTACTAGAGTATGATGGTTTTTCACCGAGTATCATATTCGGCACTCTAGGGGAACTTCCACAAGTTATTCCTTTCCTCTGCCACGTATTTTGCTGAGGACAAGTCGTCACATTTCCTTCGTCGGCGATGGCTTTCGCATAAGGATTCGACAAGGGGTTCTGGACGTTTTGGGTCACTGTTGACGAACAGAGACTGTTCCAGGGAGGAGGCGGACTTTGCTTCCATTGAGAGTTACAATCATAGGCTTTTGAGGTAATAAATCATTATTTAACGCTGTTGATGAGTCTGTGTTGTGGAATGAAATACTCTCTGTTGTTCTTTCCAGGTTAGCGCATAATTAACTCTCTGTGACGCTAAAATACTAATCTGTATATGGTTTTTGCAGATAGGGAGAGAAGGACGGAAAATGGCTGTTTTGTTGTTGTAAAAAGTCAGTTTTGTGCAGGCCCACGTGCTCGATGAGATATTTAAAGATGACATGTTTTAAGGTGGTGGGTGAGGGGTAGCTGACATGTTTAGTGCACCGATGCTTTCTGTTTGCAGCCTTCCTTCGTTCGTTCGTTTCGTTCGTTCGTTACGTTCCCGTAACATCGGCACGGCTGACTCTGGCGGGAACTGTTGAGGCTACGCTAACCAGGAGACCGGCTAACCAGCGGACCGGCTAACCAGCGAACCGGCTAACCAGCGGACCGGCTAACCAGCGAACCGACTAACCAGCATACCGGCTAAGCAGCAGCAGCAGAGATAAAGCTAAGTGCACCATGTCGTACGCACCCCGTTGACCACCGTTGTCTTTCGTATCTATGATTTCATTGGAGTAGTGACAACGTGGGGTGTGGACACCTGCACGAACTAGAGCTTTTCGAACAGAACATTCTCATTTAACTATATCTACACGGGTTCAGCGTGTTCCTATAATTTTCTACATACTACTGGCATTTTGTCAGTGAACACTGGTTTTTACGTGTTGAGAACGTAAAAGGAACATATTTTGAGTGAAGGCTCGAGGGAGGTGGAGAGTTTATACATAAACAGGCGTCTGAAACTTATACTTTTGTTGACTCTATTTAATTGTATGACTGCGAGAGTGGATCGTGGTGTGGTTAGTTAATTAGTAGTAATTAACCGGTTCATAATCACCTTAAGTGATATATTGAAACGTGACACATGGGGGCCAAGCCGGGATTTACTCAGTTAATTTCTGACTGATAAAGACCCACCAATTAAGGATAACTAAGAGCAGATAATCTCGTCAGTGCTCGACTTATTTTCTGCTTGGTGCTACCCTTTTTTGTATAGTTTTGATCATATACCACACCTTAAGCGATTCACATCTTGCAGGAAATGTAAATTGTAATTTGTGAGTTATTGTATGCGCTAACTGTGATTACCTCCCTTTCCTTTGTTTGTGAATCTTTGTTGTACGTTCAGAGTTTACCGTTGCAGAGAGCTGAGCGGGGTTAGCGGATTTGTTATTCGTTTTACTCAGTTTTCTCTACATTGTTGTTTCGCATTCTGTAACAGGTTATATTTCTATAGTCTTGTTTTACTTGGATTTTTCTCCATATTTTGACTTTGTTGGAATTTTGGGGGGGAAGGGTCCGAGGACTTCTGTCCTAACCAAGGCTGTGGGAGACACTCTGTTTCACCGCAAAAAGCAGCCGATAAAGTAGGCCACGGCTGTGGGAAACACTTTGTTTCACCGCAAAAAGCAGCCATAAAGTAGGCTACGCGTTTTGTTCTACACCGTTTGGATTTTTCTTCTGCATTTTCCGGTTGCTGGATTTTTGTATCCACCGCTTTCATCACCGCGTGTTCTAGCTATAGCTGCGTTAGACTTACTTTGGTAATAAAGCTTTGCTAAAACTAACCATGGCTACAGGGGGATCTCCTACGAAGAGATTAACTTTTGAGACTCCTGGTAGCGAGGAACAGACAGAGCGAGACGCACGCGTTAGAGCGCGTAGTTTGCTTAAGCGCAAGGAGTTAGAACGTAAGGAAGACATAGAGCGACAGACGAGAAAAGAAGAGCTTGACAGACAAGAACGACAGGCCGAACGTGACAGACAGGACAAGAAGGACGAACGTGACAGACAAGACAAGAAAGACGAGCTTGACAGACAAGAACGACAGGCCGAACGGGACAGACAAGAAAAGAAAGAGAAAGACGAGCTTGACAGACAAGAAAGAGAACGACAGGCCGAACGACAGGCCGAACGTGACAGACAGGATAAGAAAGACGAGCTTGAGAGACAAGAACGACAGGCCGAACGTGACAGGCAGGACAAACAGGCGGATCGCGAACACCAGCTAGAACTAGCTAGGCTACAGGCAGAGAAGGGTACGCTTACTCAGGCTAGCGCGCCGACGTTTGTCGCCGACCGTACGAGACTGCCGACGTTCGACGATGACAAGGACGAGCTCGACGACTTTTTACGCCGGTTTGAGCGCATTGCATCCGACCAGAAGTGGGAAGAGGCCACGTGGGCTAGCCGCCTTAGCACCTGCTTGAAAGGACGCGCATTGCAGCTCTACAACGCTTTGGATGACGACGAGGCGAGAGACTATCAGGCACTAAAGAAGGCGTTACTCCAGCGCTTCAACCTGACTGCGGAAGCCTACAGACGACGTCTGCGTAACAGCAAGAGACTGAGCGGCGAGCTGAGCCATCAGTTTGTGGCACGCCTTAATCTCTACTTGCGGCGCTGGGTGGAGATGGCCGAAAAGGACTGGACCGTCAACGACCTTGCCGACCTCATTGTCATGGAGCAACTGATGTCCAGCCTGCGACCTGAGGTGGTGACCTTCGTGCAGGAGCACCAGCCAAAGACTACTCAGGAGGCAGCCGACTGGATCAGAGTGCACGAGGACGCCCAGGCGATCTCCGGCAAATCTTCAGGCTCACGGCCAGGAAAATCGGGAAATTCGGGTTCTTCAGGACCCAAGGACGGGAAGGACGATCAGGGACACAAGGGATCAAGTTCCAGAACTGACATCCAGTGTTACTACTGCAACAAGCGGGGCCACGTGAAGAAGGACTGCCACAGGAGACAGGCTGACCAGAAGGGCGTACACTTTGTTGGCAGCGAGGAGTTCAGGGACGTCACGAGCTCATGCACCATCCCACAACTCTGCGTTCCGTGCTCCAGGAAACATTTCCAGCCCCACTGCAACGTCTACGTTAACGGAGTGAAGGGCGAAGTTCTGCGGGACACAGGAGCAGACATGATAGTGGTTCGGGCGAGTCTAGTTCCAGCTATGGCCTACACAGGAGACAGCATCAGGGTGAGAATGGCCGAGGCATCTCACGCTTACGACTTGAACACGGCAGTGATCAAGGTCGTAACCCCGTTGTTCACGGGGACCATTGTGGCCGTCGTCATGGACGATCCTCCATGCGACCTGCTCATTGGAAACCGGGTTCAGTTTGTGGACGGCGTCACCAGGGAGGTTCCCGTTTATCGGTCTCCCGACGTCATTTCAGTGCTCACGCGGGCACAGGCGGAGCGAGAGGACAAACCTCTCAAACCCCTACCTGCTGCACGAGCTGCCCTGGGGAACGTGACCCCCGCGCTTCTCGCGAAGGCTCAGGATTCTGACCCGACCTTAGCTACTCCTCGGGAGCACGCGAAGTCGGGGAAGGTGAAGCTGAGCGGGAAGCATGGGAGGTCAAGGTTCCTCAGGGACAAGAAGTTGCTCTACCGTGAGTTCAGCAACAAGGAAGGTGCATTCAAACAGGTTGTCGTGCCTCGCGAGTTTCGCGAGGGTGTCATGGCAACGGCACATGACTCGATTCTGGGAGGTCATCTTGGCACCAAGAAGACCACGGATCGTGTCTGGCGCCACTTTTACTGGCCAGGCATCTGCACGGATGTCCGACGTTTCTGTGCGTCCTGCGATAAGTGCCAGAAGGTGGTTGCCAAAGGAAGGGTGAGGAAGGTCCCCTTAGAAAAGATGCCGCTCATCGACGAACCCTTTCGTCGGGTGGCAGTGGACATCATCGGGCCCATCTTGCCTGCGTCTGAGGACGGAAACAGATACATTTTGACCATGGTGGACTACGCTACTCGATACCCAGAGGCGATCCCTCTGAAATCGATTGAAGCCACGCGAGTAGCTGAGGCTCTGGTTACTATGTGGTCCCGGCTGGGAATTCCATCAGAGGTACTCACCGACAGAGGCACGCAGTTCACGGGAGGAGTGATGGCGGAGGCAGCACGACTGCTATCACTGGAGCAGCACTTCACCACTCCTTACCATGCTCAGTGCAACGGACTGGTGGAAAGGTTCAATGGCACCTTGAAGACCATGCTGAGGAAACTAGCTCAGGAGAAACCACGCACGTGGGACAGGTACATCCCAGCATTGCTTTTTGCGTACCGCGAGGTTCCTCAGGAGAGCTTGGGTTTTTCCCCATTTGAGTTGTTGTACGGCAGACAGGTACGCGGTCCCATGGCTATCCTGCGTCAAGCTTGGACGGACGAAGAAGCTGACGAGGAGGTGCAGACGACAGCGACCTACATCGTAGAACTCAGGAACAGGATTGAAGAGACCTGCAAATTGGCTCAAGAGAACCTGGGAAGAGCAGCACAGCGTTACGCGCGAGGATTCGACCGCAAGGCACGGCCGCGCAGCTTCAAGATTGGAGAACGGGTGTTGCTACTTCTGCCTGTCAAACACAACAAGCTACAACTGCAGTGGCAAGGACCTTTTGAGGTGACAGCGAAAGTGGGCCAAAACGACTACAGGATCGTCATGAACGGGAAAGCACGCCTGTACCACGCCAACCTGCTGCGCGCCTACATAGAGAGGACTGCCTACGGGGAAAAGGACAAAGTGACAGAAGCAGTTGCTGTCGTGATGGACGAGACAACGGAAGAACAGGGAGGAGGACGGGTACCAGTTTGTCCGCTGGAGGCTAGTGAGGATCTCACGGACGTGCACATCTCACCTGATCTTGGGGACGACCAGCAGGCGGACCTGCAAGAGATCCTGAAGGATGCAGCACGGGTCCTTACAGACATACCACTTCAGACGCATCTAGAGGAGTTTACCTTCGACTTGCTGGAGAAACAGCCAGTGAGGACGAAGCAGTATCCCATGCCTCATGCCCAGAAGGAGGTGGTCAGGAAGGAAATCGCCGACATGACGAAGTTGGGCGTCATCGAGCCAGCGAACTCTCCCTACAGTTCACCAATTGTGCTTGTAAAGAAGAAGGATGGACGCGTCAGGTTCTGTGTTGACTACCGGAAGCTGAACAAGATTACGGCGTTTGACGCGGAACCCATGCCTGATGTGGACTACCTCTTCAGTCACTTGGCCAAGGCCAAGTACTTTTCCAAACTGGACCTCACCAAGGGGTACTGGCAAATCCCAGTTGCCGAGGAAGATCGCCCAAAGACTGCATTTACCACTCCATTCGGCCAGTTCCAGTGGACAGTCATGCCTTTTGGTCTACAGAATGCAGGTGCCGTCTTCACTCGCATGATGAGGAAACTTTTGGAACCTTTGAAGCGCGAGGACATCAGCAGTTTCATCGACGATGTGCTGATCGCGACAGAGACATGGACTGAACATCTCGACGCCCTGCGCGACGTGTTCGGAAGGTTGAAGGACGGAAATCTGGGAGCCAAACCGTCCAAGTGTTACTTGGGATTCCGGGAATTGTCTTTCCTGGGTCATGTTGTCGGCGAGGGATTGCTCGTTCCAGAGGACGACAAGATCCAGAAGATTCGGGAGGCGGAGCCACCGCGCACGAAGAAAGAAGTCAGGTCTTTCCTGGGCCTAGCCAGCTTCTACAGACGCTTCATCCCGCACTTTGCCGAAATCGCACTACCACTGACCAACCTTACCAAGAAACTACAACCGACCGTTGTAGTGTGGACTGAGGAATGCAGCTCCGCATTCAACACCCTGAAGAGGCGACTCACCAGTCAGCCTATCCTCCGACTACCAGACCTGAACAAGGACTTCGTGCTGAGGACAGACGCTTCAGGGAAGGGACTTGGGGCAGTGTTGCTTCAGGAGACAGAGGGGTTTTTGCACCCTGTTTGCTTCGCCAGCCGTAAGCTGACCTCGGCCGAGGCAGCGTATGCAACGGTTGAACGCGAGTGTCTCGCCATTGTCTGGGGCATCCAGAAGTTCGAAGCGTACCTGTACGGACGACCTTTCTGTCTGGAGACGGACCATCAACCTCTGCAATATCTTCAGGTTGCAAGGTTGGCAAACGCCAGACTTATGCGCTGGGCGTTGATTCTCCAACCGTACCAATTCACGGTACGCGTCATTCCGGGCGCCAACAATGTTGGAGCTGACTTTCTCTCTCGGGCAGTAGAGGAGAACATGACTGTGAGCGAAACCGAGGTTTCGTCTTGAAGAGGGGAGGTGTGTCACGATCGGGTGACAGAGACCAGGAAAGCGTCACTCAGTGGAGTGCCTGTTCTTGGTCGGTTATGATAGAAAGCGCCTGTGCGTGATATTGGACACAGCAGAGTTTGCTGACAGCGCTTAATGAACACGGATGTTTTGAAACGCACGAGTTTTACAGTGGAGGTTTCTGCTGTCATAGAGCTGACGGTTTTTCGCTGACAGCGCGCACGGGATTTTCACGGATTGAGTTTCTCGTGTCTTCTTCCTGCTTGGGGAGGCAAAACTGTGTATAGCTGGACTGGTTTGGTGACAAGGTCAGTCACGTGTATTTGGCTAGGTGGTCTGTCAGAGACTCAAGGACGACACACTTGACACCCAGCGGCAGAAGGGGAAGGACCTAACACACAGTTACTAGAGTATGATGGTTTTTCACCGAGTATCATATTCGGCACTCTAGGGGAACTTCCACAAGTTATTCCTTTCCTCTGCCACGTATTTTGCTGAGGACAAGTCGTCACATTTCCTTCGTCGGCGATGGCTTTCGCATAAGGATTCGACAAGGGGTTCTGGACGTTTTGGGTCACTGTTGACGAACAGAGACTGTTCCAGGGAGGAGGCGGACTTTGCTTCCATTGAGAGTTACAATCATAGGCTTTTGAGGTAATAAATCATTATTTAACGCTGTTGATGAGTCTGTGTTGTGGAATGAAATACTCTCTGTTGTTCTTTCCAGGTTAGCGCATAATTAACTCTCTGTGACGCTAAAATACTAATCTGTATATGGTTTTTGCAGATAGGGAGAGAAGGACGGAAAATGGCTGTTTTGTTGTTGTAAAAAGTCAGTTTTGTGCAGGCCCACGTGCTCGATGAGATATTTAAAGATGACATGTTTTAAGGTGGTGGGTGAGGGGTAGCTGACATGTTTAGTGCACCGATGCTTTCTGTTTGCAGCCTTCCTTCGTTCGTTCGTTTCGTTCGTTCGTTACGTTCCCGTAACATCGGCACGGCTGACTCTGGCGGGAACTGTTGAGGCTACGCTAACCAGGAGACCGGCTAACCAGCGGACCGGCTAACCAGCGAACCGGCTAACCAGCGGACCGGCTAACCAGCGAACCGACTAACCAGCATACCGGCTAAGCAGCAGCAGCAGAGATAAAGCTAAGTGCACCATGTCGTACGCACCCCGTTGACCACCGTTGTCTTTCGTATCTATGATTTCATTGGAGTAGTGACAACGTGGGGTGTGGACACCTGCACGAACTAGAGCTTTTCGAACAGAACATTCTCATTTAACTATATCTACACGGGTTCAGCGTGTTCCTATAATTTTCTACATACTACTGGCATTTTGTCAGTGAACACTGGTTTTTACGTGTTGAGAACGTAAAAGGAACATATTTTGAGTGAAGGCTCGAGGGAGGTGGAGAGTTTATACATAAACAGGCGTCTGAAACTTATACTTTTGTTGACTCTATTTAATTGTATGACTGCGAGAGTGGATCGTGGTGTGGTTAGTTAATTAGTAGTAATTAACCGGTTCATAATCACCTTAAGTGATATATTGAAACGTGACATGCATTGACCCACAACCCCTGAATGCTGCATTGATGCATGAACACTTCAAACTCCCTACACTGGATGATGTGCTGCCTATGATGAGAAATGCAAAAGTCTTTACGAAGCTTGACGTGAAGGAGGCATTCTGGCATGTACGACTGGACGAGCAGTCGAGTCTACTCACCACCATGATCACGCCTTTTGGCCGGTTTAGATGGTCTAGGCTGCCGTTTGGTCTTTCAGTCAGCAGTGAGATCTTTCAGAAGCGTTTGACAGAGGCTTTAGACGGACTGAATGGAGTGGTCTGTGTAGCGGATGACATCGTTGTGGTGGGTCGTGGGGAATCGGAGGGTGAAGCTAACCGCGATCACGCAGAGAATCTGAAGAATCTCCAAGAAAAGTGCAAACAGAAGAACATCAGGTTGAACGAGGCCAAGGCGGCAATCAAGAAGAAGGAGATCACATTCATGGGACACAAGATATCAGAAAGAGGCATTCAGCCTGATCCTAGAAAGGTCTCTGCGATTTTGGATATGCCACCGCCAACAGACGTACCGGAGGTGCGAAGACTGTGTGGTATGATCCAATATCTCGCAAGATTGGCCGCTGACCTGGAACCGATTCGAGCGCTAGTGAAGAAGGACACAGAGTGGAATTGGTCGGAGGCCTGTGACGAAGCCCTTCAGCAGGTGAAGAAGAAAATAACAACGACCCCCATTCTCGCGTACTTTGATCACCGGAAGAAACTGACCCTGCAGGTCGACAGCAGCAAAGATGGTCTGGGTGCCGCTATTCTCCAAGATGGTAGGCCTATCGAGTACGCCTCACGAGCTCTGACTGATTCGGAGCAAAGGTGGGCCCAGATTGAAAAAGAGACATTGTCATTGGTGTTTGGCCTAGAACGCTTTGACCAATACACCTACGGACGAAAGGTGTTCGTTCAGAACGATCACAAACCGTTGGCATCCATACTGAAAAAGCCCATCTCTCAAGCTTCTCGACGCATCCAGGCGCTGATGATGAGACTGCACAGGTACGATATCACATTCCAATATGTCAAAGGAACCGAACTGTACATTGCGGACACGCTGAGCAGAGCCCACCTACCTGATCCAGGAGACAGCGTTGAAGTGTTGGCGATGAACTCGCTTCTTGACATCCCAGACAAGATGCATCAGGAAGTGCTAGCGGCAACGTCGGCTGATCCGTCGATGCAGGTACTTCATGAACTGATCGAAAGTGGGTGGCCCGAAAAGAAATGTGACGTTCCAGAAAATGTGCGTGCATACTTTGATCTCAGAGATACTTTGAGTTACCAGCATGGAATCATCCTGAAGGGTGAGAGGATTGTGATTCCATTTTGTCTGCGAAAAGAGATGAAAACGAGACTGCATGCTGCTCACCTGGGGTATGACAGCATGCTGCGTCGTGCCCGTGACCTGATGTACTGGCCAGCGATGACACAGGACATCAAACATATAGCAGACAACTGTGAGGCTTGTCAGAGGATGAAGCCTCAGAACCAGAAGGAGACTCTGAAGCAGCATGACGATGGACAGCGGTGTTGGACAAAAATCGGAACAGATCTCTTCGAAATTTCGGGAAGGCAGTACCTGGTGACCGTGGACTATTTTTCCAATTTCATCGAGGTCGACTACCTGCCCAAGACAACTGCTGATGACGTGATAAACATTTTGTTTCGAGCCATTTTGCAAGATATGGTGTCCCGACAGAGATTGTGTCCGACCAGGGATCGCAATTCACGTCTGACGTTTTCCAGCGCTGGCTGAAGAGATGGGGGGTGATACACACAACTTCATCACCAACTCATCACCAGGCTAACGGGAAAGCGGAAGCTGCCGTCAAGACTGCGAAACACTTGATTTTGAAGTGTATCCAGAGTGGTTCAGATGTGTATGAGGCCCTTCTGGAACTGAGAAATACTCCCGCACAAGACACAAATGTCAGCCCTACTCAGCTGATGTTTGGACACCTGACGAGAAGCCGCATCCCAGCAGCTACTGAGAAGCGGCTTGGTAAGAAAGTGGTCAGGGAAGCCATGCAGAAGCGCACTCGTAGGCGCCAATCTGTGAAGCGCTGCTACGATCGACAGGCACGTGACTTGCCTCCGCTCCAATCCGGTCAGCCTGTGTTTTTCCAACACAAAGTAGTGGGGCTCGTATGTTGCAGAATCACTCAACAATTAATCACATCTTGTGACAAACATCATACTTGGTGATATTGTTCCTTATGATATTTTTAATGATTTCAGATACAGAGCCACTTCAGAAATTGATTTTTGTGTTTATGATAATAAATAAAAGACTGCACCTACAGCAGACGATTTTCATACCAAAAGCCATCAGCAGTAAATATTTCCAACTCAGCAAATAGAACACAAAAGTACCAATGAAAACATTTATTTCATGTATATATTATCAGCAGACAACTTCTGGTGCATGGTTAACAATTGAATTTTACATTTGCTGAGTTGGAAATAAAACTAAATGACAGAACACAAAAGTACCAATGAAAACATTTATTTCATGTATATATTATCAGCAGACAACTTCTGGTGCATGGTTAGCAATTGAATTTTACGTCATTTAGTTTTATATTTTTTAGAAAAGTATATATCCGCAGCATGAACATTCAAGATGGCGGCCTCCGTAGCAATGCGTGTTTTGATTTGAGCGAAAACAACGTTTGTGAAGGTAAGTTTTCAAGATTACGCTTTCATTCACCAATTTCACGTCATTATAATCTTTATTTGTCCCCTCGGGTCTGTTTTTGATCGGCTGAAGCGCTGAAATGCTGCACACTTTCAAATCTTGCTGTAACTGGATTGTGATAGATCTAGATCTATCTGTTGATTGAATGAAAGGAAACCATGCTCGCCACCCACATGATTTTGGACAAGTTAAAAGAACTTTGAATAAAAGGCAAGGAGAAAGAGATTGTTCAAGGCATGATAATTAGTCCTGCCTTTCATAAAGGACTTCCATAAGTCTCTAAAAGACTGAGGGGGGAGGGGTAGTAACTTAGAGTGAGTAGGCCACATGTACTAACTAGTAGGAGGGCCAGCGTGGGAAAAAACCCATTCCCCAGGTCTCTACGGTCTTGTGATCAAACTTTCAAAGATGATAGCTACAAGACAAAAGTATGCAATATGTGCTAATGAAATGAGAAATGAGTGGTTTTAAAAAAGTGGTACCTCTCTCTGAGTCGTCTGAACACTGTTACAATTTTGGTTTGTTATTTTAGGTTGACCGTGCATTGATGTGCATTTTATTTTAACAGAATATACAACTGAGGGTTACACCACATGCCGGTTCCTGAGAACAAGAGTGCTGCGTGAATACATTATGAGCAATTCTGCTGGTGCCACACAAACGAGCTGATTTCACCATTACTATCAAGGTTGGTACCTAATACCTCCAGAGTAGCTTAACAGTTAGCATCTTTTTTTGATAATTAACTGGAACATGTATGCACACATATGCGTAAGCTACCTCTGTGAATTTGGTGGGTTTACCATACCCTCACAAGGGTCAACATTCTGTAAGCGACTGTTAGAATTCTAATGAATGTAGTGGGCAGCAAGATTTTGGAATCAGTTGGGTCACTGGAAACAGTTTTTTGTATTGACCTTAAATAGTAAGAATTATACAAATAATTAAAATACAATTCTTGCATTTTATCTTTTGTGTGAAGGCTTTGGCTAACTCTCTGAGATAGTAAACATTATTCAAATAAAATTGTCACTTTTCAGCTTTTGTGTGAAGGGTACCCCAGGTGGATTTCCTACACCATGGACATAGAGGAGGCCAGAAATCTAAGACAGTCTGCTTCTCATCCCAGCTGATATCCGTTTTTCTGCTTATGAAGTGTGCATCGCTATGAAAAAGGATTCAGCCATTTTTTGCTCACCACATTGCCAAAGCCATTGGCCCAGAGAAGTCACCCTGCCTGCCCATGTTTCACAGTTTTACAGACTGTGATACTGTGTTGTTCTTCAGTGGTATTGGAGGCTTGACAAGTATGGCATGCATTAGTAGACATCACTCAATCTTTCCTCAGGTTGTCTGCTCTTCTTTGAGAGCTAAGTACTACTGACAGGTCAGTTCAAGAGCATTTTGTGGTACTTCTGCAGGACAAAACCAAACTTCCTGGGTGTGAACAGTGCTAGAAGGTACATCTTCTGTCAAAAGCGCTGCCAAATTGACCAAAATACCCTTACAAGTAACGTGCTGCTGCAGGACATGAGTTTGAGAAGAGCCATCTACCAATTAGACTTCATCAGTAAATATACAATCAAGCAAACAACCCAACACCAATTGTGGGGCTGGCAGTCCAAGGCTGGAAAGTGGGAGTTATTTTGGACGAGCCTTCAAGAGGTATCCAGCATGTGCCGAGAACTCATGAAGTGTGGAAGTGCTGCACAACAAAACGCTGCAAATGCTGCAAAGAAGGACTGAAGAGCTCTGCTCTCTGCAGCTGTGCTTGCATGCCTGTGAAAATCAGCAATTAAACTGTGTAAAAATATTATTGCACCCATTTTCGTACCCCAACTCAAACATTCATTCCCGTGTCATTTTATTCAAACTTTCTATGCCATTAATGGCACATTTTTCAGATAAAAGAAGATTTAGTTACAGGGGTCACATGACCGCCGCCCAAATAAGGGTACCCTTTGCGTGACAATGAGGGGATGTGACTACAACAAAAAGTCAAGACAAATTTATGAGGCACAACTGGGTAACTGTTGCATACGAAGAGAAAGACAACTTGACTATCTATCCAGAACAGGATGAATACTTTTTAGTTTTATGCCATTATTCCTACTGATGTATGTGTTTATCTCATTAATAAGTGAGAGTTTTTGTATTGTCAATTGTGAGGGATACCCTACTAAAAGCCATGTATTTTAGCAATGACCAAGTTGATTGCTTCAAAACTCGCAGGAATGTATGTCTAATAATGAGACGTAGTTCGAGTACTGTTTTGAATCTTCCAAAAATTGTTTTAAAAACCGTCACATATTTTTTGACTTACATCAAAAAGATGTTTGACTTCGCATATATTATGATTGTTTCAAGTACTGCCACAGTTTACTTTGTGTATGGCCACTGGCAGAAATGTGCATGTCCTGTAAACGCATGAGAACGAAAGCAACGCTCAAACTTTTTTCTATCCACAACAGTTATCGCTAAGTGCCTCTCAGTATCACGCATGAAAGGGCATCGCTGTAGGACAGCAATCATCCAAAAGACGTTAATCAGGTTTACAGGACTAGCAAATTTACACTTATAGTCATAATTAAATGACACTGTGGCAGAATTTATATCAATCCTTTGTCTGTATGAGTGTATGCGTGCGAAGAAGAACAATTGATTTAATGTAAGCCGACAAGCATATGAATTGTGAACCTTTTAAAAACATGTTCTGAAAGAATGCATTACATGTATATGTAAATAAATGTTCTATTGTTATAACGATACAAAAGTTGACCCAAAGTACGTCTTGTATATGATGCTGAAAGTTTAAAAGCAATCCACCAAGTCATTGCTGAAATTTAGTGCTTTCTGTTATGATACCCTTTCAAGTTTGACTTGGTGTTAGCTTTGAAGTTGATGTAGAAACCTCCGGTTTTTTGTTGGCACAGGTTAGGAAAGCCAACGATTCTTCAAGCCTGCCACCCACCCCGTCCAACCAATCGCTGCACCATTTATCATGTATACATGTATTGTTATGTTTTAACAATTGTTTCTGTTAGTTTCTATTGCAAGAGAATGACTTGTAGCATCAAATACGCCTAAATACCTTTTTCACTGACGGCCATTTTGAATTTTTTTTAAACAACTGATTTTTTAATTTTTCTCGGTTGCTCTGTGTCAGGTTTTGTTAAGCACATAAAACCATACATTTATACCAAATTTGGTGTTTGTCACATGAAATGAAATATGCCTAACATACCCAACCGTTTTTACTGGCGGCCATTTTGAATTTTGTTATAAAAACTACCGATTTTTTAATTTTTCGCGGTGGCTCTGTATCAGGTTTTGTTAAGCACATAAAACTATACATGTATGCCAAATTTGGTATTTGTCACACGAAATGATTGATTTTGCAACGTACGAGCCCCACTAAAGAGGGTCAACGATGGCAAAGGGGTACTGTGCAGAAGAGACGAGATGAGCGGTCCTACATTATTCACGGCGAGAACGACGGGGTCTACAGGAGAAACCGAGTCCACGTCCGGCCCACATGCCCTTCACCAGGCGTACCGGAACAAGACGGGGTCTACAGGAGAAACCGAGTCTACGTCCGGCCGACACGCCCTCCACCGGGAGTACCGGAACAAAACACAGAACAGATGAGACCACCACTTGATATTGATGACGCGCGAAAACCTGTGCCGTTCCTTCGAACATTGACTCAGCTCCTCCAGTGCTTACATTGCCAAGTCCTCGTCCAAAACAAGCAGGGCCGGACTACCGGGGGGGTTATGGGGGTTGCGCAACCCCCCCCCCCCCCCCCCCCCTAGGCCTGAACATGTACCTTACTTATTTAAAACATTTTTTATTATTGCTTATTTTATGCCGTTTCATGCAAGGAGCGACCATTTTCTTATCTCAGAATATGACCTACCCATCAGCTTCAGGGGGCTTCGCCCCCTGACCCCCACAAGGGGCTCTGCCCCTTGACCCCGCCCAGGGGCGGACGAGGGTTCTAGGGTTTCCGGACCCACCTTATAAATATAAAAATATAAAAATATTGAATCAGGTATGCATTTCTTTATTTCACATTGAGTTTCAATTTTGGGGGTTATTATCAGTGACAAAATCTGCTGCTGCCTGAAACTGGTAATGATCATCCTCAGAATGCACCAAATTGCACCATTTTGCATCCTTTTTTTCAAAATTTTCCGGGGGGGCATGCCACCGGACCCCCCTAGCAAGCTAGGCGCTTTGCGCCGTCGGCTCGGCGCCTTCACACCCATATCTTCACAATATACTTTTGAACCCCCCCCCCACCCCCCATAAAATGAACTGATCCGCCCCTGCCGCCTGGGGGGATATCCCCCTGGACCACCTCTAGCAACCCCCCCCCCCTCCTCTTACCCTAGTCCGGCCCTGACAAGCAACACAAAAGCCGAGCTGGATGAAAGACTATGAACTTGATACCTAAAGTCGACCAACTCCCATTTGTTTCCATTCGTTGGCATAGAGGACACTAATGTCAATTGTTTGTGTATGTTTCTTCTCGTCTGTATTCAAACAAATACAGCAACACAGGCACTGTGGTGAAGTAATATCTGAACTGATATGAGTCGTTGCTTCTAAGTTCGCTGTTTTATAAACTATATACTTTTTTTTTCTCTCTCTCAATTTAAAATGGAAATGTTTTCCTTGTAATTGTTTCAGTTAAATTTGTGTTCAGTAGTTACAAGTTAAGAAAAAACAATATAAAGAAGGGAAGAAAGCTGTTTGGTTTAGTATTGAAAGGCAACACGCGTACAGCAGTAGTTCAGGGTGATACTGAGTATACAAGCAAATGCCTATGGGTTTTTGTTTTTTCTTTTGAAAAGTTATAACATTGGCACAATGTTGTTTGTTGTGTTGGTTTATTATTTGCAAGTAATGCATGTCAACGACAAATGCTTTCTTATTTGACAAGGGGGGATGTTGATATATTATGTTCCTTTGGTTTTCGGTATGTAGACATAGACAAACCCAGATCGAGGCTTGTGGTCGTCGCGCTCAAGTGTGGAGCACGGACGTTACGATGTTTGGTAATGTATCTGAAATACATTGAATACAAGTCATCCAACAAACTTACAAACGTGTTTGAGATTGTGAGCGTGCTTTACTAGCTCTTTTAACACATCCTAACATAAACATGCACATACATTCACCCAGAAACAGACACAAACACACATCCATACACACCGGCAACCACACATACACACAACCACACACACACCTACATTCTAACATAAACATGCACATACATTCACCCAGAAACAGACACAAACACACA
This sequence comes from Littorina saxatilis, assembly GCF_037325665.1. NCBI lineage: Eukaryota > Metazoa > Mollusca > Gastropoda > Littorinimorpha > Littorinidae > Littorina > Littorina saxatilis. Next base: position 43,062 of record NW_027127428.1, read on the forward strand.
TACATACACACAACCACACACACAACCCCACATACACACAACCACACACATCCACATACACAAACACGTACATTCACACATACAAACACACGCACACACACACACACACACACAAACATGCACTTACATACACACAGACACACACACCCCCAGACGCACATACATACGCACATACACACACACACAGCCTCATTTATATATATTATATACACACACACGCACACACACATGCACACACATACACACACACAAACATACACAGACAGGTGCTATACACATTCACACACACACACACACACACGTGTACACTCGCAGTCACGCACTCATGTACACAAGTTCTGTGTGTGTGTAGGTGTTTGATTTTGTATGTGTGTTCGTATATACGACATGCTGGGGAGCATCGGGTAAATTCTTCCCCCTAACCCGCGGGGGGTACCCTTGACCCTGCACCAAACATGTTTCTGTGGATTGAAGAGCATTGCTCACATGGCTAAACAACAACACAACATTCACAGAAGACAAAACCATGATACGTATCTGAGGTATGCGATTCAATAAACAAAGCGTGTATCTTTACACTTTGGGTGCAGGTCGAGTCAAAAAAGAACAAAAGCGAAGAATCAACTGATAGTGATAGTGACAGCAAACGAACCTCGCTGTTCTGATTGGAGGTAAAGCTAGAGTAACCTCCCTTCTACGAACACGGCAATGTTGCAATCACTGCTCCATGGACGATATTTCTTCTTGTCTTTACAAATATCCACTTCGTGTCTGATAAACCCTTTACTGTGTTTTTATGACAATGAAATGAGTTCCGAGTTCTGCACCACTGATCTAAAAATGCACACTGATCTAAAAAATAAAAAAAATGGCACGTTGCACTGACACAAGGTGAATCAATGAAACACTATGCAAGACTGAAAATGAAGTGGAAACAACTCTTAACTGCACAGCGGGTCAAGTTCTCCAAGCACAGTTTCATCTGACCTTACGAAACACAAAGTTCAGTTTGAACAGAAGCACGGTGATCGACAGACAAAACCATAACAATTACAAGGTAAATTAGCTTTTCCAATTGATTTGACGTGTTAGTTCTAAAAATTCATCGAGGGTAATTAGCGAGCGCAATTTTTTTTCTATAATGACGTTTGTCTCGGTGACTTTGGCATCATAAGCAGTGGAAACACAGGTCACTGCAAGACTTACTTCACATGACCTCATTTACATGATATACGCGTGTGTGATTTGAACGATTATTATCTCACGAGTGTCTCTTTCACGTATGTAGGATAAACGAGAGTATAAATGGTAAGACAACTGGCTGATCCAATGTAAAAACAAAGTACCGGTCAGTATGATATAAACTTCAATACAAGAAAGTCTTGTTATCTACTATTTTAAGGCATTAATTAGGAGACACCTACCATGTGGTTGGTCTTGCGGGGGACATAATCGTGTGTAGCGCCTGCGGTGGACACAACCAGGTGTTCCACGATCCAGGGCGTGGTACGGTGGGTGGAAAAAAAGTACGACGTGAAAAATTTTAAAGACGGTTTTTCTTCTGTTTCTTTTGATGATTAAAATAACTTTATAACACATTGAAAGAGGCATTTGTTTTAAATGTATTGACAAACTTAATAAACGGTGCAACGGACGCGGAGCATGTTTGAATCATCGATGTTGAAATAATGTGTGGGATACACCTATTTTTCTGAAAATACGCCATGTTTGTTTGAGAATACTCCAAGTGCAAAACAGGGGTTCCCGGGTCTGCAGAAGCTACCCATATGCGACCCAGATCGGCTAACTGGGCCCCAGAAGACATGTGCAAATAAACATGGGGCCGAAATAGGGCTCACATGCGGTGCTGGTAGGGGTTGTTGCTGGTCTCCATCTGTCAAATAGAAACGCTTTACGTACTCCGCAAAAAATGCGGGGTACCTTATCTTGTGTGTGCGGGGGGGTCTTACCCACTGAGAATTGAGTACCACCAAATAACACTAGATTAGAGCAGCTTATCCGCGATGTATGTGCCCCTTTGTTGTCTTCAAGTAGAAAAGACGAAAGTGTTTTCGCTAGGCTACACACTGGCCACACTTATATAACGCATGTCCACCTGCTTAAAAGAGAAGAGGCACCATGGTGCCATGCCTGTGATAATAGTTTTTCTGTGAGCCATTTTCTCACCGAATGCTCTGATCTGTATGATTTACGAGTGAAGTATTTTGACACCTCTTTTTTAAAACATATTTGTACGGATGTCAGCTCTACAGCTCTCTTTGGATTTTTAAGATTGATTTTTAAGTGTCTGGCCTTATTTTAATATTTGAATTTTAAAAGCTTTGACACGTAGGGTTTCGATTTAGCTATTGTGTTCCCTTCGGGAGACGTTCCTGATTTTGCTTATTGAAATTGGTTTGATTTAAATAATGTGTAATGTTAAACTTGTGGGGTCTTGATTTGGCCTATATGGTCCGCTGGACCCAAAAAGCAACAAGAATCAAATCAAATAGTGATTCAAATGGTAGTTCTAGGGTAATTTGTAAGAAATTGAGACCTCTCTGCAGATTTTCCGCGGACTTAGAAAGAAAATCGAACACCACTGTTCACGAGTAAACAACAAGACCTAAGTAACCTATCGTACATATATATAGCCTAGGAAATTCTGCTTCAGAATATCTGCAATAAATAATGTGATGTGCCACAAGCATACCTTCACGGGGCAATTCTTTGCCGATATCTCACCTCTGGTTCCGCGTGCGGGGGACAGAAGTGGGTGTACCGCCTGCGGTGGACAGAGCTTTGTTGAACTACGCCCTACTCACGCCGTGGATCGTGTAACTCTGCATTTGCGCCACCGCAACTTTTTATCGCTTCACGCCGACGAAGAGGCAAGCTGCGAGGTAGGTCTCTCGAATGATAAATTAAATTGTTAGAATGCTAGGCACTCAGCATGTTCTCAAGTGTTGCCTTTCCCATACTTATATACTTAGCTATATTTCTGTATATATTTTTTGATGCTTTGATGGCCCTGGTGATCGTGACGATCTGTTTTTCTTCTCGTTTCCCCATGTTCTGGGCATATTTTCAGTTTCTGCGTCAAATGCAACAAAACGGAGATTACTGGTTATTCTTGGACATGTTCACTGATAACTTTAATGTTTTATGAATCTCCACGTGTAGTTTCTCTGTATATAGTTCCATATATACTTTGCAAGAAGCAGATAAAAACAGAGTGTCAACAACTCTCTGTAATTCGCCACCGCATCAATTCAATGTTAGATGTAACTCGCCACCGCATTTTTTGTTATTCGCCATCGCACTACGCAAAAATCAATGTGGGAAGAAACTGCGTCTTCAAAATTTAAAAAGAAAAGAAAAAAAAGGCTAATCAAAATCGGTTGAATCAATTCAATAGTGTGCTTAACAAAACTTCAGATAAGTGCTTCTTTTTCAAACTAAAAAAAAAAAAATAATAATAATCAAAATATGCTGGATCTATTCAAAAGTGTTCATTGCAGAACTGAAAACAAAATTCTTTGAAAACAACATTTCAGGCAACACATTTCTTGGAATGGCGTAAAAGCTGCGTCCTGTACATGAAAGGATAAAAGCATCTTGGGCAGGAGTGAGCAAGTGTGTGTGTGTGTGTGTGTGTGTTGGTGTGAGCCTTGAGTGTTGATTTGTGTTTATACTCTTTGCCACAGACATCACACGCGTACTTAGTGATTTGCACACGTGTGGCGGTTTGGGTTTGCATTGCGTTTGCACGCAAATTTTTTGTGGCACTTGGAGCAGTCGAATGGTTTTTGCCCGATGTGCTGTTTGTTCACATGTGACTGGAGGTCTGCAGACCTCGTGAATGGTTTTTTTGCACATCCCACAGGTAACCCTTGGACCCCCACCCTCCGCTGTGTGATGGCAGAGCCTGTGGTTTCTTAATGTTCGTTGGTGTTTATATGTTTTCTCACATTCTGGGCATAAACACTGCTTTTGCTCTGACTTCTTTTTCTGCGGTGTCGAAGTCACTGATGGTCGAGTAGTAACTTCTACCACATCACTGACATCAAGGAAGCTGTCAATGGTTTGCCCGGACTGTTCCAAATCCATCTGCAACAAAACCACTCGTATCCCGTCAGAAAAGTTATTGTATAAGCATATGTGATTGAAGAGCGCAGCGATTCTTGCCATTCTAGCAATAAACACTCAGTGGCTGAAATCACTAAGTTTGACAATATGGAACCTACCTCTTCCTGTTTGATTTGCGGTCACTTGAGTCTGAAACTGGGCCTGGAACGCTCCTGTTAAAAACATTGTGGGGCCAAATACCACATAATTCTAAAATTTATTAAGCTTCGTTGGTGTTTATGTGTGTGAAATAATTCTAAAATTCAGTCATTCCTATTACCAGCGACAACATCAGTTTGACGCTGGAAGAGAAAAGAACGCCTCTGACAGACGTGACGTTTTTCGGGAAAGAAGAATGACGAAGAATGTGGGAGTGAAACGCCGCCAGGTGCGTCTCAGAAACGTGTTCTACAAAAGCTGAACTATACACTGAACTGAACAACTCCAAATCAATATTTTCAATTGGAAGTGACAGAATCTGAACTCTTCAACATATTATGCAATTCATTAGACAGTTGCGGTGGCGAATAACATCCAAGACGTGAAATTGCGGTGGCGAATTACACCAAGCATCGGTGGCGTATAACATGAAGTCTAATTGTTTGTGTTTTCTTTTGCCGCGTGCGTCATCCAAAGACAAAATTGTGCAACAGCATTCATCAAGAATACAAAGGACATGTTTAGCTCACAGGATATCATCACGGGAATGCATCAACTAGTGCTGTTTCGTTGAAGTTACGAAGGAAGGGACAAATCGTGCAATTTCAGCTACAATTCCAGCAGAAATCGGACTTCAGAACTGCCGAAACCTGACATTTCGACTAAAAAAGCACGTACCTTAGACCTTGAGTATATACTTCTTTAAAATCTACTAATGAAGAATCTAGATGATGCCTGAAAGTCCTACAAATTTTCATTTTCTGTGAGAGACCTACCTTGCAGCTTGCCTCTTCGTCGGCGTGAAGCGATAAAAAGTTGCGGTGGCGCAAATGCAGAGTTACACGATCCACGGCGTGCTACTGTGAAGCGTTCCTGAGAAACAAAATCGGTGACTCCCCAATCTGTCTACTAAAACATGCCTTCACTTCTATCAATGTACAATATACAATAGACTGCGCACAACTAAATGAAACAAAATCTGGTTTTAACATCTGCAGCCAGCAGTTAGCAGTCTTACTTAGATACAAAAACAAATAACATAAAATGCACTCTGAAATCAGCATGTTAGTGTTGGATGGTTGGTCTAGTAGTTTAATGGTGGATCAACTTTCACGTAACACCGTGTGAAACTTCCTGTTTCCTGACCTGGCAAATGCACAAGCCTTCCACTGTTGATCTTAGGATAAGATAAATATTGTCATGGCGGAAAGAGAAACAAATCGTAAGTAAAATACTCCTACATCGTTTTGTTCCGATGACATTGTTTTGTGTTAGTGAAGCGATTTCTGTGGGAAGGATGGTGTCACGTATTTATGAAGAGCATGAGAATACAGTGCTCCTGCTGTTGACGTATCTTCGGGCCCAAAATACAATCGCAAGTTTTTGGATATGGGGAATAATGGCTGTGGCGGGTGACTCCCGTAATCACTGTGTCATTGCACATCTTGTCATTCGCGCTATTTTCGTAGCGCTATCGACAGAAATCCACGAAAGTAGTGCTATCGATACGTAGCGCTATTCACACCAGGCGCGTGTGTCATAGTCACTACGTCTCAATCGAACTTCGTGTCCATATCACTATTTCTTAATTATATCACTGGACGTTTTTCTCATTTTTACATTACGTCAATACTTGACTGACTGATTAAAACAATGGCCCGGGGTGTGTGTGTGTGTGTTCGTTTCAAGGACAGATTGTAACAATCTTGCACTAGAATCACTGGCAGTTAAAATTAGATCAGAGAAATCCCTAAAAGGAATACAATTACCAAGCATAGTTGAAGAAAGTTCCGACCCGATTTTGTTTCTTCTTCTTCTGCGTTCGTGGGCTGAAACTCCCTCGTACACTCGTGTTTTTGCACGAGTGGAATTTTACGTGTATGACCGTTTTTACCCCGCCATTTAGGCAGCCATACGCCGCTTTCGGAGGAAGCATGCTGGGTATTTTCGTGTTTCTATAGCCCACCGAACTCTGACATGGATTACAGGATCTTTTCCGTGCGCACTTGGTCTTGTGCTTGCGTGTACACACGAAGGGGGTTGAGTCACTAGCAGATGGGAAAATCTCCACTCTTAACCCACGAGGCGGCAGCGACCGGGATTCGAACTCACGACCTCCCGATTAGGAGGCCGACGTCTTACCACCACGCCACTGCGCCCGTCTCCGACCCGAATTTGAAGATATTGTTATACGCAGACGATATAACGCTGTTTTGACACGACAGTGGTGATGTTAAGAACGCTTTAACATTAGTTTCCTATTTTTCAAAGTTCTCTGGATTGTCAGTTAATAAAAATAAATGTGGTTTGGTTCCCAAAAAATATTCAAACGTGGAATGTTGTAACCTGAAACGGAAGTCCATAATAACAATCTTGGGAGTCTACTTCAGCAATTCTATCAGAAATAGAAGAGAATTGGACACCTAGAATTGATAAAATACAACGAATTATGAAAACATGGTATAGAAGAAATTGCAGTATTATGGGTAAAATATGTTTGGTAAAATCACTGTTACTTTCACAAGTAATCTCTGTGATGCAAGCTCTGGTAATTCCTAAACACGTCATGATGATTTTGAACACATTATTATACTGGTTTATCTGGCGGAAAAAAGATACAAATCATTTGAAAAAGTGAAGAGGAAAATTATGTGTAAAGATATTAAACAAGGTGGTTTGAATATGATTGATGTGAATGATTTACAGAACTCGTTTTTATTGTCGTGGGCATTACGTTTGCAAAATGATGTATATGGTAAATGGAAATGTATTCCATCTGATTTGTTGTTACGTTTGGGAAAACACAGGTGTTTTTTGTCAGAAGTGTTACCCAAGCAATTTAAAGGCTTGGGATTAATAGATAGTATGTGTTGGAAACATACTTATTTTCTAACCAACACAATACAACCTAAGTTTGAAACAGAAGTTGCAGAAGAGGTTAAAATAGACGAACTTTTTTTGTGGAATAATTGTTAAGTTTTGTATAAGGGGCCAAACGTTATTTTTACGTGAATGGGTTAATGCTGGTATTTGTTTTGTAAAGGATTTGATTTGATAGTTGTTGCTTTTTGGGTCCATCGGACCATACAGGCCAAATCAGGACCCCACAAGTTTAACATTACACAAATCTAAATTAAACCAATTTCAAAAAACAAAGTCAGGAAATGTATCACAGTAAAACTATGTATCACAGTAAAACTATTATCACAGGCGTGGCACCATGGTGCCTTTTCTCTTTTAAGCAGGTGAACATGTGTTATATAAGTGTGACCAGTGTGTAACCTAGCCAAAACACTTTCTTCTTTTCTACTTGAAGCCATCAAAACTACACGTGTCAGCCACTCATCCCCTGGTCACACATGACAAACTCGGAATTCACCATATTTTGGGGAAAAAAGGTGGAGAATTTAATTGGATAGAAAAGGTAAGTGAAAGGGCTTTGGGGAGGCAGAAATAGAGAAGAGACAAGAAAAAGATCCTAATCAGGTTCACGGCATCGAGAGTGATGCGACCTTCTCTCAGAAGTTAGTAGAGAAGGCTCCCCCATCCACCATCCGGGGGACGCGCCTCTACGCCAATTAGGGGGCGCGAGGGTTTTGTAAAGAATATTTTGGTAAATGGACATATAGGATATCGTTCCACACTGTTTGTGACAGAATCGGAAACAAACCTGGACGTGTGTTTCAATATAACGCAGTAAGAACCGCAATTGAAAACGCAGTTAAAAAAAACAAAAGATGGAATTATAAATAGAAATGTAAATATTTTCCATAGTGAAGTGTTATTAAAATCAAGGCAGATTCGTAACATTTTAATGGAAAAGTCAGTTATAGAACCCATTGCAGTAAGATTTTGGAAACATACATTTGGTTTTGAACTTATGAATAAACACTGGAGTCTAGTTTCCGATATAATAAAAGAAACACGATTAAGATTGTTGCACTGGAAAGTTCTTCATAATATATACCCCACAAACATTTTGTTATCTAAAATTGATATTTCGCCTAGTGTGGATTGTACATATTGTGTTGGTGAAATTGATTATAAGGGACATTTTTGTTTATTCATGTAAAAAGATCTATCTATACATATAAATAAAAGAGAGTGTCTGTCTGTCTGTGTGTGTGTGTGTGTGTCTGTCTGTGTGTCTGTCTGTCTGTGATCGCCAAAGCTCCGAGAAGGGAGGGGGCAGGAAGACGATGTCGTGCATGCACACTCCCTAGGAGCCGCAGATGTGCACCTGGGTTTTAGTTTCTTGATTTATTGTTTCCTTTCTCAGATTATGGACCTCCCATTTATTGAATACAGCCTATATAATGCAAGGCCAGTTCAGTGCCTGGTGTTCACATGTATACTGTATAGTAAGCACACTATGCCAGGCATATTAGAGACTCTGTATGGCTCAAATGAAGAAAGAAAATTAACTGGACAGTTCGAGAAATTTCTAGAAGCTAAGGGAGGTAACTCGTGCTTTGTTATCCATGGACAGGAGGTAACTCTTATCACACCAACACATCGCATCTACGGGTGTAGCATGATCAGTTGAACCTGCAGGTCAATTATCTGGAATTTTCTCAAGAAAGGGAGGTAACTCATTCTATAAAAACCATGTAAGTAGGAATTGAATATATATTGTGACACTCTCAGTGGGCAGCACATGCCTTTCAATGCTTTTGAGGCCACCCCCGGGCGAAGCCGGGCCCACTTAATAAATTTTCTTTTTAAACATACACTTTTGAACCGAACTCAGAATGTTTTATTACCTGCGCGCGCGTGTGTGTGTGTGTGTGTGTGTGTGTTTGAGAGACGCACACAGACAGCCATAGACAGACAGACAGAAGAGCCCGGGCGAAGCCGGGTCTCTCACGCTAGTTTCAAATATTTGGAAATATATTGAGGATAAAGTCTTCGTAAAGTATAACGTAAAGATAAAATATAAATGTACATGATTGCTTGTTTGGTATGATATATTGTTCTGAATATTTACATGCAGTTGTTGATTATGTTAATGTTATGATTATTATGGTAAAAATGTGTTTAGGGATTTATAAGTATGGAACTCCAGTAGAAATTAGATATATTTTTGATTATGAATTGCAGTTAAGGAATGTAGAATAAACAACAAAAAATAGATAAGAACTAAAACAAAAAACTATGAAGAAGGATACTCCCTGCCCGCAGAAAAAAAAATAAGGGCAAAAAAGTAAGGGTTCAAGCAGCCTGCATGCAACTGAGGCTATTAAAAAACAAGTCGCGTAAGGCGAAAATACAACATTTAGTCAAGTAGCTGTCGAACTCACAGAATGAAACTGAACGCAATGCAACGCAGCAAGACCGTATACTCGTAGCATCGTCAGTCCACCGCGCACGGCAAAGGCAGTGAAATTGACAAGAAGAGCGGGGTAGTACTTGCGCTGAGAAGGATAGCACGCTTTTCTGTACCTCTCTTCGTTTTAACTTTCTGAGCGTGTTTTTAATCCAAACATATCATATCTATATGTTTTTTGAATCAGGAACCGACAAGGAATAAGATGAAGGTGTTTTAAAATTGATTTGGACAATTTAATTTTGATAATAATTTTTATATTTTTAATTTTCAGAGCTTGTTTTTAATCCAAATATAACATATTTATATATTTTTGGAATCAGAAAATAATAAAGAATAAGATGTACGTAAATTTGGATCGTTTTATAATTTTTATTTATTTTTTACAATTTTCAGATTTTTAATGACCAAACTCACTCATTAGTTTTTAAGCCACCAAGCTGAAATGCAATACCAAACCCCGGCCTTCGTCGAAGATTACTTGACCAAAATTTCAACCAATTTGGTTGAAAAATGAGAGCGTGACAGTGCCGCCTCAACTTTCACGAAAAGCCGGATATGACGTCATCAAAGACATTTATCAAAAAAATGAAAAAAACGTATGGGGATTTCATACCCAGGAACTCTCATGTCAAATTTCATAAAGATCGGTCCAGTAGTTTAGTCTGAATCGCTCTACACACACACACAGACAGACACACACACACACACACACACACATACACCACGACCCTCGTCTCGATTCCCCCCTCTACGTTAAAATATTTAGTCAAAACTTGACTAAATATAAAAAGGCCCAGCCCTAAATCTTTATTCTTAGACTCTCTCTCTCTCTCTCTCTCTCTCTCTCTCTCTCTCTCTCTCTCTCTCTCTCTCTCTCTCTCTCTCTCTCTCTCTCTCTCTCTCTCTCTCTCAGTTCGAGAGATAGATGGGGAGTGAGAGACAATGACAATGACAATTCGTTAAATAAAGAATTGTCATTGTCTCTCACTCTCTCGGCCTTGGTCAATAAATATATTATATTTTGTAAGCGCCTAGGGCTATATTTAGATTAGGCGCACAAATGTTCATAATAATAATAATAATAATATGAAACAAAAGACGATATGCTCCCCCTCGGACCGACAAAAAAGCTGGTCTGTCAACAAACCATCTTATAATGTTCCAAGATATTAGTGTGGCTGAGGTGTTTATCACACGATACGATGCGCCAGTGATTTTGAATTCCAGTTTGCATTTCGTGAAATTTCAAGTCTGCTGTGCGTACACAAAAGATTATGACTAGACTGGTAACAAACATCCACACAAAACGCACTTTACAGTCGAGGTTTGAATAGGGTGGGTGGGGGAGGAAGGGGGATATGTAGTCAAGCATGTGGATCTAGGCAGGTTCGCTGCGGTTATGTGGCTGGAAACCAGTTAGGGTCAAATTATACCTGCGCAGTCGCCGCTACACTACATGCTGCCACAATGATTATGACGAGTACTTGGCTTTTTTTCTTTTTACGCAACGTGTAGCGGGCTGGAAATAAAAAGAATTACTTCAATAATCTGCAGTGCGTCGTCTGTGCCGCTGACTGACTCTAAGGGGCAAATTACACCTGCGCAGAGTCAGCGGCACAGACGACGCACTGCATGCAGATTATTGAGGTAATTATTTTTTTCCCAGCACGCTACTCGTTGCTTGAAAAGAAAACAGGTCAAGTACTCGTCATAATCCCTATCCCAGCAGGCAGCGCCGCTGATTCTGCGCAGGTGTAGTTTGCCCCTTATGGGCAGAATATACCTGCGCAGTTTCAGAGGCACATACGACGCACTGCCTATTATTTATGCCGCGATAGGGATTATGACGAGTACTTGGCCCGTTTTTCTTTCATGCACCGTGTAGCGGGCTCGGATAATCTGCAGTGCGTCGTCGGTCCTGCTCAAGTTACATATGTGAGCGGAGCCCCTTTGGCTCAGAGCAGGTGCGCACAGCCTGTAACCAAATACCTCGTTCGCAATAAATATAGATCATGCCAAACCACTGCTACGCTCTCTCCACTGGTTACATACATGTTCAAGCTCGCATTGACTACAAACTCTGTGCCATATCATGATTTCTTCTCTCAGACTTCTTCTGATCTCTGATCTCTGATTTTTTGACTGTCAAAATTTCCTCCAGACAGCTTCGCTCTTCTGCTGAATCCTGGATTTTTGTCATTTTCCATGTTGGTTACTGGTTCTTCTCCCATGCTGCCCCCATGCAATGGAAATTCTCCCGCATCTCCTGCTTTTAAGCCCGCTTTAAAAACCCATCAGTTCAATTGCCATTTACTCTCTACCTGTCTTGTATATAAACTGAGAAAAAAAGTATTGCACCCATTTGGCTACCTAGCACACTTTTCAGATCAAAGATTTGTGTATCACGTGACCGTCGTCGAAGAAAGGGTACCTCCAAAATCGACCCAACAAAAACGTTAGGTACAAAATACAAATCGACAACAATTTAGAATAGGCGCAGCTTGGCAACGTGTACATACTGGAAGAAAGAAAAATCTTTTTTTTACACGTCAGTTAAGGGCTTTTAATCCCGAAGGCTATTTTCGAGTACACGGTAGCGCTGGAATGAGTGCAATCCGAGCTTCGAACTTTGCCGATTGCAATGTAGAGATGATCGTCACTGCTGCAGGATCAATGTGTGAATTAAATACGATAGAGCGAAAAGAATTGCACTCAGTACTCGCTCAATCCAAGTTTTCTGTTTGCTAAACTTTCGAGGTTTTATATATTTTTCGATTTAGGTTCTTACTAAATCTGGATCTGGATCTGGATGCCCACTTGATGGTGTTCGTGGGGGTTACCTCACAGGTGCCGAAATCGGCTATTGTTGTGACGGGTGGTTTGCGCATCGCCCTAAGTAGGCCTATGTATTAAAAAGTAGTCAAAGGGTCAACAATAACAAAACTTTTTTTCTTTTAAACATTTAAAGAACACATTTAGCAACATACTCGCTCACAAACGGCTAGGACTGGAAGAACATTTATTTGGCTCTGAGAACACATTTGTGATCATATTGATTCCCTCTTAAATAACCAACCAACCTGCCTATTTACCCAGGCCTCAATCATCTACAATTCTTCTTCTTCAGCGTTCCAGAATTTTTTTCTGGTTACATGTAAGCTCGTTTGCTCATTTGGGTTTCTTACACTATACTCTGAGAGCATAGTCAGCTCAATCCGCTTTCGTTGTGTTGGCATGCTGGGTATTTTCGTGTTTCCATAACCCACCGAACTCCGACATAGATTACAGGATCTTTTCCGTGCGAACCACACTTCTGTTGTCTGTGTGGCTGGAAGGTTTGACGTCGACTGTGATTGTTGCTGGAGGCCGTCTTGGGATGAGAGTGTGACTTGTGTTGCCTGTGCTTCACGAAGTCCACTCCTGCTTTGTCTCTGATCAGAGGTTGCGACTCTTTCCTGGCTTCTGCTTGTCTGCTATGCTGTATTGCGTCCACTAGTGTTAGCTTCGCCATGCTCTGCAGCTTCTCGGACAAGTCGTCGTCCGTCACTCCCACCACAATCCTGTCTCTGATTAGTTCATCTTTCAGGGGGCCGTACTCACATTCCTCTGCAATGCGGTACAGCTCCTGGATGAAAGAGTCGACTGGCTCTCCAGGTTTCTGGGTCAGTTTGTTGAATCTGGCCCTCTCCACGACAACGTTCTTACGGGCACCAAAGTAGTCGTCGAGTGCCTGTTTTACCTCTCCGTACGTTGCTGTGTTTTCGTCGACTCGCAGAGTGGTTAAAATGTCATCTGCAGCCTCGCCCATCGCATATAAAAAGGTGCTGACCTGTTCATTCTTTGATTTCTCGAAAAGTCCAGAGCCTGTTCTGTAGCGATCGAATCGCGTCCGCCATTTTGGCCATGAAGCCGGCGTGCCGTCGAACGTTTTCGGCAATGGCAGGGGTGTATGGCGCTGAACCCTGTTTTCAGCTGCCTGGGCCTGTTCATTGTTGTCTCCTTGCATCGTGGGGCCTATGAGACCGCTGCCACCATGTAGTATTCTTGCATACAGTCAGAAACGAGGACGAGCGAGAGTAAAGACAACAGGTTTATTCAAGTACCAGAACGACGCTGCCCGCGCAGGGGCAGGGAGTTGCTTCCCTTGCATTGTACATAGAGAAGGATCGTCTGCTGCAGATACGATCTACTACTGGATATTACCACAATATCAGATGCTTAAACTTGCCTACAGGCAACCGGTGCTGAAAGTGGAAAATAAACAAAGTTAACAATAACTGAGCAAGCTTGTTACAGGGGTGTCGTTTGACGTTGGATATCGGTCACAGACCTGATTTTTTTTCTGAATTGTCCGAGAATTGTATTGAAATCTGGTCAAATGTCCGTTTACATGATACGCTGGTCCATGGCCGCTCAATTTGACATAATACAGGTCAGACCTAAATCCGTTTATTCAAGGAGGTGGCAAATAAACTTACATAAGTTACAAGCAAAAATTTCGAAGATGAACTTCGAAAACAATCTCTCGTATTCGTACTCAAATGCGACTCTGAGTGACGGCCAGACTGACCTCCCCTACCATACATCAGACCATTTGAAAACAAACTATTCCCGATTTTCCAGACCGTTTGAGAATATGTAAAAATGACCTCCATGGAATCCCCGATTAAAAAGTTGTACTTGTAGCCTCATGCTAGTAATGAACAGTATCAGAATGCATACGAGTGAACTGGGACCAACAATATTTTTAAAGTATTGGCAAGCATTTCTTTCCGACCCTCCCCCCGCCCTGAGGCCTCTTCTCCACACTAATAGTGACGACCCAAAAAATGAAAATGTAATCAATATATTTTTTAAGGCACAAAAAATAAGTTAGTTAGGCGACCATAATTATATCTGCGGACTCTAGCACTTTCAGTCTTCAAACTCAAACTATTTATAGTTCCTTTTTTAGACTTATAATACAAGACATTTGGTAATAACAGTCAGTCTTGAATTTTTGTGTGTTAAATTCATAGCTTATAATTTTAGAGGCATCTAAGCCTCCAAAATTGCAGAACCTGCACTTTTAAGTATAACAAGTCATTTTAGATCCCTTTGAAGTCACGTACGGAATGAACTATGTACCTTTAGTGTACGATTGCATTTCGTGTACATGCGTCAAATACTGTGACAAGGGACGTAACTCTGTCATGTAAATGATGTCCCCTGGTAGAAAACGTAAGCATTTTCACGTCTTTTTCGTCGATGAAACAGCCAAATTAATTAATCATGCTTAAGTTTGGAGCTCAATCCGTCAATTAATTTTACGACAAATGTTCTTTGGCTTGTTTTCAGGGACTTGTATTAAAATTAAGGAAAGAATGCCACTGAATTTTGAGCTATGAATTTAACACTCTAAAGTTTAAGATTACCAGAAATTCAGACACGCCAGTAAATACAGCACCCTATAGATCTACTCACGTGACATGTATGCCAGTACTGACCGAGATTTATTCGATTCGATTTATTCGAAAATGCACCGATCGAACTTGGGATCAGTTATAGATCTAAGTTGTGACAGTGTGCATCAGCGTGTGCCAGTATCCATGCGGTTTTTGGCTCCAATACACGAGCATGCTTTCAATTAGAGGGTGTATTTTAGTTTTACGACAGGAAAAAGAAGTTCTTACCTTCAAAACTTCCAAAATATCTGTATTCGATGTTGTCGTTGTTGAACATGTGCTGCACACAGCAAACATTTTGAAATCTCCCAAGCTGCTTGCACAAAGATGGCGCAACTCGGTAAACATCGGAACTTCCGATTACGTTCGTCGCTACTCAGAACCAGCCTTCGGGATTAAAAGCCCGTAACTGACGTGTGAAAAAAATGAACAGGTTGTTTCTTGGGTCATGGACTGGGTGGCCGAGTGGTAACGCACTTGCGCTCGGAATCGAGAGGTTGCGTGTTCGACCCTGGGTCGGGCCGCTATTTTCTCCCCCCTTTCCTAACCTAGATGGTGGGTTCAAGTGCTAGTCTTTCGGATGAGACGAAAAACCGAGGTCCCTTTGTGTACACTATATTGGGATGTGCACGTTAAAGATCCCACGATTGACAAAAGGGTCTTTCCTGGCAAAATTGTATAGGCATAGATAAAAATGTCCATCAAATACCCGTGTGACTTGGAATAAAGGCCGCGAAAGGTGAACATTCGCCTAACAGGCTTGAGGTTTGCTGGTCGATGTGAATGCGTGTTATACTGTGTAAAAAATTCCATCTCACACGGCATAAAAGCGCTTTGAACTTCGGATAAGGCGCTATATAAATAAAGAGAATTATTATTATATTATTTCGTTTTGCTATCTTGCGTATCTCTTGTGTTATGTATTTTCAACTGATGCAGGTGTGGAACACAAGAGCAGTAGAAAACGAGAGGATTTTGCGTCCATTTTGAGGGGTACCATAACAGAAAAAGCGCTTTATTTTGATGTACAGCAATGCCTAAATGGATTGATTCGAAACGTTTAGGAGCTGAAGTCTACATACATACGAGACTTACCCTGGGTGAGATTTTGGGTCACTACATGTTTGAACTCAGATGTTATGCACTCTTCCAGAAAATGTTTTTAAACCCGTCACAGGTTTGTGAATTTACATCCCAAAAATGTATGGCATTGCACGCATACAGACAATTGGTTGTTAGCAGAACTGCCACAGTTTTATTCGAGTATGACCACTGACGGACATTTTCTTGCAATGTAAACACATGAGAAAAAAAAAAGAATGTTCAGGTTGTTTGCTATTGACAGCGGTTATCGTTGAGTGCCTCTCAAAACATGCTGATGTCACGTATGACTGGACGCTGTCGCACTGCAACCCTACAAAAACATTTGATCGTGTTTACTGGACGAGGAAACGTAAACTAGTGATTGTATTTATATGAAACTTTGGCAGTATTTGTAATATTTGAGAAATCATGATTTTTTTTGTATGTAAACCTTCAAATTTATGATACGTTTTAAAACATTTTCCGGAAGATTGCTTATCATCTCGACAAATATCTGTAACGATGCGATGTTTTTTACCGGACGTACGTCTCGTATAGACTTAAGATCCTGAAAGTTACGAAGCAATCCATTTAGTCATTGCTGAAATACAGCGCTTTTTGTCACGGTACCGCTCAAAATGGACGCAAAAACATCTCGTTTTCTACTGTTCATGCGCTCAACATCTGCATCAGTAGAACTGACATACCACAAGAGATACACAATATAGCAAAACAAAACAACCTGTTCTAGATAGATAACTAATTTGGCTTTCTCCTCGGTTTTAAACATTGCCAAGTTAAGCCTATTCTGAATTTGTGTTAATTTGTTTTATTGGTACCTTACGTTTTTGTCAGGTTGACTTCGGCGGCGGTCACGTGATACCTACAACAGAAATCTTTGATCCGAAAAGTGCGCCAAATAGCCAAGTGGACGGCCTTTAATGGCAGAGAAGTTTGAATGAAATGACACGGCAATGAATGTAGTTGGGGTACGAAAATGAGTGCAATCATTTTTTTGCTCATGTAAATTAAAACGTAGCCAAAAAAACCGTGTTGCGGCAAATTTCGCACCCCAATTAAAGCATTTATTTAATTCCCGTGTCATTTCATTCAAACTTTCTATGCCAGGTAAGGCCGTCCATTTGACTATGTGGCACACCTTTTGGATCAAAGAACTCTTTTACATGGATCACGTGATAGCCGCTCAGGTAAGGGTACCCCCAAAATGGACTTGACAAAAACGGAACGGACCAATTAAAAATCGACGGGAAAAAACTCGCGTTTTTGCGTCAATTTTGAGGGGTATCATGGCAATGACTTAGTGGATTGCTTTGAAACTTTACGAATATTTTGCCATTATACCAAACGTATTACGATTAAAATTATAGATTGTCACGGATATTTATTCAGATGTTGCGTAATGTTCCGTAAATAAAGTTGATAAAGCCGTCATAGGATTGTTCCATTGAGTCAACAAAATTCATGACTGTGCATGTCTACAGATAAATTATTGGTATAGATACTGTCGAAGTTTCATTTGCGTTTATCTACTGGCGTAAATTTGCTAGTTGTGGAAACACATGAGAGAAAAAAATGTAACGTTCACGCAGTTTCGCACTTGTTTGTGTTTGTTCGTTCATGGGCTGAAACTCCCACGGCTTGTACGTGTATGACCGTTTTTACCCCGCCATTTAGGCAGCCATACGCCGCTTTCGGAGGAAGCATGGTGGGTATTTTCGTGTTTCTATAACTCACCGAACTCTGACATGGATTACAGGATCTTGTTCGTGCGCACTTGGTCTTGTGCTTTGCGTGTACACACGGGGGAGTTCGGACACCGAGGAGAGTCTGCACACAAAGTTGACTCTGAGAAATGAATCTCTCGCCGAACGTGGGGACGAACTCACGCTGACAGCGGCCAACTGGATACAAATCCAGCGCGCTACCGACTGAGCTACATCCCCGCCCTGTTTTGCACTGACAGCGGGTATTGCTGCGTTCCTCTCAAAACATGCTAGCAAATTTGCGTCAGTGCTACATACCCAAATAAAATGTTGGCAGTGTTTGTATCAATCAGTTGTCTAAATACTTTGGAAGTCATGATTTTTTTGGACACAGGGGAATAATCCTATGAGGGGTTTAACAATTGTTGTTCCGGAATATTACGTAACATCTGTATACATATCTGCTATGACAGGTTGTAAGACTAGTCTGTGCCTAATACCTCTACTCAAAGATTAGTCGAGAAAAAAAGATTGGTTCCGCATAACTCTCACTTACTCTGTGTGTGTGTGTGTGTGTGTGTGTGTGTGTGTGTGTGTGTGTGTGTGTGTGTGTGTGTGTGTGTGTGTGTGTGTGTGTGTGTGTGTGTGTGTATAGAGTAATTCAGAGAAAACTACCAAACCGATCTTCATGAACCTTTGCATGAGAGTTCCTGAGAATAATATCCCCAGACGCTTCTTTTTTTCTCTCAATTTTTCCGATAAATGACTTTGATCACGTCATATCCGGGGTTTTGTGTAAAAGTTAAGGCCACACTGTCACACCCTCATTTTTCGATCTTTACTTTACTTTACTTTACTTGGTGTTTAACGTCGTTTTCAACCACGAAGGTTATATCGCGACGAGGGAAAGGGGGGAGATGGGATAGGGGAAAGGGGGGAGATGGGATAGAGCCACTTGTTAAGTGTTTCTTGTTCACAAAAGCACTAATCAAAAAATTGCTCCAGGGGCTTGCAACGTAGTACAATATATGACCTTACTGGGAGAATGCAAGTTTCCAGTACAAAGGACTAAACATTTCTTACATACTGCTTGACTAAAATCTTTACAAACATTGACTATATTCTATACAAGAACCACTCAACAAGGGTAAAAGGAGAAACAGAATCCGTTAGTCGCCTCTTACGACATGCGAGGGGCAGAGAAATAAGGATGTGGAAAAGAAGACTTTTGGTAAGTGAAACAAAGGTGATGGATCCAGTCAGGTAGAAATAAGACAACAAGAAAAGAATTGGAAAACTGCAGGGAATAGTAGGGAGTGTTTTCTTGGAAGGAAATATAGGTGAAAGGACTGGTAAGGCAGAAATAAGACAAAAGAAGAGAAGTAAAGGGGTGGGGTAGCTCTGTGGAAATACTCCCGCCCCGTGAAGGCGACCCCATGGGAGCTCATTTTTCGATCAAATGGGTTGATATTTTGGTCACGCAATCTTCGACAAAGCCCAGACTATTGGATTGCATTTCAGCTTGGAAGCTTAAAGGCACACACAGCTTCCCATAAATCATCAGTTTCTGGCCTCAGACACTGTCAGGCTTTTACACACAGTACATTTCGTTTAAACACACCGCTTGAGAACATTCTACTCTACCCGTCATACAAACAACTTTACAGATGCGTTTGAGGGCAGATCTTTCTGATGAGGCTGGAAGGGACGTTTATTCCCCTAACTTATTCAGAAAACAGATTGAGTTTACATGACGTAGTGTCGATACAGTGGAACCTACAACACAGACACCCCCCCCCAAAAAAAAAAATCAAATTCGCAAAATCAAGGTTCCCGCGTTAAAATTGACAACAAAACAGAACTGCTGAAACGAAACATGTTTAGCATGTCGTTAGACAAAACAATCAAATCTGCATCCAAATCAGTCAGTTTTGTTTACATATCTTGTCTACCAAGGACGCTACTATGGCATGCTGAGCGGTGTAGGTGTCAATTCTCTCAGAAGGCATAATAGGCAGTTTTTGAAGCCGTTTTAGCGGGTAATGAGACAAAAAATGATACATTTGAGGAACTCGCCAACGCATTGCCTTCAAATGACACCTACACCGCTCAGCATGCCTTAGCATCCATGGTAGACAAGATATATTTGATTAAGTTGTTGTGAACTTTTGTCGAGTTTATCGCGGGAACCTTGATCTTGCGAATTTGATTTTGGGGGGTGTCTGTGTTGTAGGTTCCACTGTATTGACACTACGTCATGTAAACTCAGTCTGTTTGCTGAATAAGTTAGGGGAATAAACGGCCTTTCCAGTCATATAATTGGTTTTACGATAAACGGCCTCATCAGAAAGATCTGCCCTCAAACGCATCTGTAAAGTTTTTCATGACGAGTAGACTAGTGTAGGTGCCCTCCGTAAAGAGCGAGCATTTTTCAACGAATGTATTTTTGCACGGCCAGCCGGATGTATTGTTAAACAAATCGTAAGACTCATTTTGGCTCTACTTTTAAAATCTAAATAATACATTGACAGCTTGTTACACAAACATTCTTTAATCATAACTTTGTTTGTTTTTCATCAAGACAAGATCAGTACAACTCGAAGTTTTGAAAGTTTTAAAAAAGGGAGCCCGGAAGTAGGTGACGGGTCACGCAAGGTCGTGTTTCCCCAAGCAGACGAATGTTCTGCTTATCGCTTGTTTCTTTGAACCTAACCGCCGCAGATAAGTTTGTGTGACTCGCAGTCGTTTGTTGCATTTTAGATTCAGAGGTACACAATTTCGTGCTTTTGTAGATACAGCATGTCGCAGTAAAATCAAAAACGGACGACGAAATTGTGAAAAAAAAGGAAAGTGTGTGACACGGGTCCACGATGGCTCAGGGGTAAAATAAACCACGAAATCTGGTGTGTGGTTTACGCAAGCTAAATAGCCATTCAAACGAACTGTGTCATTTAATGCTGTTAAATGCTATTGCAAGTGTGTTCCATAAGGTTAGAACTGCTTTTTTCGTGAGAAGATTTAAATCGTTCTGTAAACCATTTGAGGCAGACTGGGGCTTTAATTATCAATTAATCTTATTCTTTATCATTTCCTGTTTCCATAAACATATAGATATGTTTTGTTTAGATTAAAAACAAGCTCAGAACGTAAAAAAGATTACAGAAAAGTGCAATTTCCTGCTAAGCGCAAACGCTACTGCGCTATAGTGGCTTGTCAATTTCACTCTGTTTTCCACGTGAAAGGTGTCAGCTATTTCCTGCAGTGTATTCAGTTTGATTCTGTGAGTTCGACAGATTGACTAAATGTAGTAATTTTGCGCTTTATGCGACTAATTGTTTTGTTTCTCAAATCAATAATATACAAACCCGCAGATTTTCTGTTTACACACACACACACTGGATGGACTAAACGTTGTTATGGAAGTAGAGTACTGATAGAATACTGAGTTTCTATGGAAGGGGGAGATGTCTTACTATGCGTTGTAAAATTGCACTCGGTAATATTCATGGTTTGTGTGTGTTTGTTCACAGACAATCCAGAAACGCCCTGTCAGCCCTCCATCCCACCTGCTGATGTCGCCTGTCCCGAGGCTTTGGCGGCTGCCGTGCCCGACTCCATGCCCTGTGGAGGTGAGTTGCAGTTAAGGCTGGAGTATACTATGGAGGCCCAATTTCAAAGTGATTAGGTAGTTTTAAAAGTTACTTTTTCTGTTAGTTCAATGTTTGCTTTATCAGAAAAAAACAAAATGAAAAGTGCTTGTCGCGCAAAATTTTAAGATAATGACTGAAGTTTGAGCATAGGTATCAGATTTTTTCAGGCAAACACTACTGAAGAAATTGTAATATTGTATTGTGAAAATGTAAACAAAATAACAATCAGATGATCACAAACTGAAGAAGAGAAATAAGGAAGCAAAATAGAACATCAACCATAGTGATTTTACTGGTGAATTCGGAAAACCTTCTGTATCCATTTTTGAAGCTCAATTTGAAGCATGGAACACAGACAAACATAGATTAAAAGTGTTAAAGTGATTACAGTGTTCAGAAATAGTGTTAGATACCAAGTTGAGTTATCCCTCTTCACCAATTTTAAAAGAAATACACCTCTTGTCGCGCAAAATCTTGAACTGTGATGCTTTTACTATCCCCAACCCCTACCCATTTTTCAGAAAAGAGTGCATAGTATCTTCCAAATAAAAAAGCACGGTAGTCAGATGATCAAAAACTGAAGAAGAGAAATAGGGAAGCAAAATAGAACATCATACATAGTGATTTTACTGGTGAATTCGAAAAAAACCACTTTTGTATCCATTTTTGAAGCTCAATTTGAAGCATGGAACACAAACATAGATTCAAAGTGTTAAAGTGATTACAGTGTTCAGAAATAGTGTTAGATACCAAGTTGAGTTATCCCTCTTCACCAATTTTAGAAGAAATACACCTCTTGTTGCGCAAAATCTTGAACTGTGATGCTTTTACTACCCCCACCCCCTACCCAATTTTCAGAAAAGAGAGCATATTATCTTCCAAATAGAAAAGCAAGGTAGTCAGATGATCAAAAACGTAAGAAGAGAAAGAGGGAAGCAAAATAGAACATCCAACATAGTGATGTTACTGGTGAATTCCGAAATAACACCTATAAACCCATTTTTGACTCACATGCGTAGCAAAAGTGAGTCTATGTACTCACCCGAGTCGTCCGTCCGTCCGTCCGTCCGTCCGGAAAACTTTAACGTTGGATATTTCTTGGACACTATTCAGTCTATCAGTACCAAATTTGGCAAGATGGTGTATGATGACAAGGCCCCAAAAAACATACATAGCATCTTGACCTTGCTTCAAGGTCAAGGTCGCAGGGGCCATAAATGTTGCCTAAAAACCAGCTATTTTTCACATTTTTCCCATTTTCTCTGAAGTTTTTGAGATTGAATACCTCACCTATATATGATATATAGGGCAAAGTAAGCCCCATCTTTTGATACCAGTTTGGTTTACCTTGCTTCAAGGTCAAGGTCACAGGAGCTCTTCAAAGTTGGATTGTATACATATTTTGAAGTGACCTTGACCCTGAACTATGGAAGATAACTGTTTCAAACTTAAAAATTATGTGGGGCACATGTTATGCTTTCATCATGAGACACATTTGGTCACATATGATCAAGGTCAAGGTCACTTTGACCCTTATGAAATGTGACCAAAATAAGGTAGTGAACCACTAAAAGTGACAATATCTCATGGTAGAAAGAGCCAATAAGCACCATTGTACTTCCTATGTCTTGAATTAACAGCTGTGTGTTGCATGACCTTGGATGACCTTGACCTTGGGTCAAGGTCACATGTATTTTGGTAGGAAAAATGTGTAAAGTATGTGAGTCGTATGGGCTTTGCCCTTCTTGTTGAAGAAAAAATACACATGTACCGAACATGGCAAGGCGCGAACCGGCGACCTCATGGTCTCTAGCGCACTTCACTAACGACTGAGCTAAGAAGACAAGCTGACTGTTGTGTGAAAAATAGGAAAGTCTATTTTGTTGTATACTCTATTCCCGTAAATGCAGGTTTTAGCTATTGTTTTTAATTGAACTAATAAAAAATGTCAGTATTTTACAACTTCTGGCGTTTCCGAATGTTTATTTCATTATTTTGCATATGGATATGGCTCATGCGTGGATTACCTGTTACGACACACAAAGGGTTCTATATCCGATAAGCGAGTCGCAGAAGTATCCTACAGCCTTAATGCAAAACTTCTGCGGGTCAAGAGTATAGCACGGAACTAGGTTCCAAGCAAGGGGTGCTGCAATGAAACCAGTTTTAAACAGTTTTTTTCTTCGTTTTTGGATATTGTTTCGTTGTGGACGTGCTCAGTATCCGTTGTCATTTCGCTGTTGAATTCTTCGCGCATGCTTGGAAGAAATCAAACCAGGAAATCGAATGTTCTCGAGGGGTTGATTTGTATACAACCCGTTATACAAAAAAATAGGCAGATGCGTTTTGGGGCAGATCTTTCTGATGAGGCTGTTGGTTGTAAAACCAATTAAATGACTGAAAAGGCCATTCGTTCCTCTACATTGTTCAGAAAACAGATTGAGTTTTCATTACTTAGTGTCTATACAGTGCGACTTACAACACAGACACCCCCCAAAATCAAATTCGCAAAATCAAGGTTCCCGGGTGAAAATTGACAACAAATCAGAATTGCTTAAACAAAACATATTCTGCATGTCAGTGGAAAGAACAGTCAGTTTTGTTCACATATCTTGTCTAACATGGACACTATGGCATGCTGAGCGGTGTAGGTGTCAATCCTCTCCGAAGGCATAACAGGCAATATTTGAAGCCGTTTTAGCGGGTAATGAGACAAAAAACAGAATTTGTCAGTAACCGTTGAACCCATTGCCTTTAAACTTTCGGTCATTTGTGGTAGTACATGTCGTAAAATACACATGGAATCTTAAATCATATGCGACATGCCAGAAAGAGTTCTTAAATTGAAGATAGGTCTTTGAAACATTAAAAAAAATAATTTGTTAACTTCAAGAACAATAACAGATGCGCCACATACTCAAATTTCATGTTATGTACATATTTTATCAGACATGGATGGTATGAGGATTTGATCGCGAAGGTAATTTTTAAGAAGTTGGCTCTTTCAGAGCGCTGAGCAAAAATGTCAGCCTACGCCTAGTAAAGCTCACTGCTGACACGCTTAACTGATAATGGCTCTTGAAAGAGCATTTTCCAAGAATTGTTGTGCGCGTTTAAACCAGTGAGCTATAAACAGCCATAGTTGAAACTGTATTACATTGAAGTGTCATTTGAAGCTTTCATTTTTCAATAAGCCAATAAAACAATTCATCAAGTCGTCGATGTGGTTTCTGTCGAGATGAACCCTTACACTCAGTGTGAACAGTTCGTCGTGTAACTCTAGTATGACTTTCTTTCATCCTTTTTCTTGTCCAAATAATTTGCAAAACAGGGTAAACAAACCTGTACAGGCTATGTGTGATTCGGTACAGTAAGGTAGGGTCTTTGTCTGAAATTATGGTTCTTTAATGCACGGTAATTAGAAAAGAAACAACAATTTCTTGGAGCTTACAAGAAGTTGACCGCCTCGTCCTTGAGATCTCCGAGAGAGAGAGTGTTATAGCCAGTAACGAGCCACCTCTCAGGCATGTTACAGAACGTTGTTGGCAAACTCCCATTACGTAACTCTTTCTTGGAGAGCAGTCGCAATTGTTACGCTTCGCTGACCCCCCAAAAAGCGTTTAATAACGCTTGCGATTGCCACGACAAAACTATGCGTTGCCTACAAAACGTTTGCCACCATTACAAAACGTTTTGCTTATGTAACGCAACTTGTTGTCAATTCTCAAATAAAACTTTGGAAGTGCTTGTATCAATGAGTTGTGTGCATGCATGCGAAGTCATGAATATTTTGGATGCAAGTCCATAAACATACGACGGTGATAACAAACTTTTTTTCCGGAAGGTTGTATAACCGACATTCTTTTCTCCCCATCAGCTAAAAACCTTGGATTCACCCTTTCATCTGACATGACCCTCAACAAACATATATCTTTAGTCTGTAGAGCAGCTTATTTTGAGCTTCGTAAGATCAGCACCATTCGCCACACACTCTCCTCTCAAACAACTAACACTCTTGTGTGTGCCTTTGTTCTTTCTAAACTTGACTACTGCAACTCTCTTCTCTCTGGCTGTCCTCTGTACCTCCTGCATAAACTACAAAAAGTCCAAAACTCGGCAGCACACCTCATTCTCAAAGCACGAAAACGAGATCACGCAACACCACTTCTTCACACACTGCACTGGTTACCTATTCAAGCCCGCATTGACTACAAACTGTCCACCCTCTTATCTGCTTTAACTTCTTTTCTGGCTCGTCTCCTGCTTACTTCTCTGAACTCCTCATCGTCTATTCTCCAGCAAGACAACTCCGTGCCTCTTCTGACTGTTTCATCCTTACCATTCCACACACCAAAACCAAAACATACGGACAACGCACTTTTACTTTCTGCGCACCCACACAATGGAATTCTCTCCCCTTTCACATCCGCCACTCTCAGTCACCCCAAGCATTCAAACGAGCACTTAAAACACACCTCTTCAAGAAATACAACCCCTGATTTTGTTTTTCTCAGTCCATCAGTAGGCTACATGTACAGGCACAGGATAAAAGTTTCTAAACAAGTCAAATTTCTAGGACTGATTTTTGATAGCAACTTTTCTTTCCCACCCTACATCAAATATCTAAAAACAAAATGTCAAAAAGGACTCAACATCCTGAAAGTCATGTCACACGGACTGGGGGGCTGACAGAGCAACATTGTTACGTCTGTACCATTCTCTTGTCCGTCCACAGTTGGACTACGGTTGTATTGTTTGCGGATCTGCCAAAAGAAATATCCTCAAAGTTTGGATCCAATCCATCACCAGGGTCTGCTTTCCGCACAACACCAGTAGATAGTTTGTATGCTGAGTCTGGAGAACCTCCTTTGGAGATCCGTAGACTTCGGCTCTCTATAAACTATTACCTAAAGCTAAAAGCAAACCCCGAAAATCCTGCCTATGAGTGTGTTATTAACCCTACTCTGAAGGACAAATTTCTTTCCAAACCTAACGAAACACCAACTTTTGGCATACGTATGCTTTCTGAGTGTGAAAAGGCTGTCATAGATATTGACTCTGTTTGTGACGATCCTTTGACCACAAACACTCCACCCTGGAAATTGGAAAACCCAACCGTACATTTTTTCCTAACTTCTTTCAAGAAGAATGAAACCTCAGACTCTGTCTTTCGGCCGCTCCTTTTAGAACAATGTTCCAAATACACAGGGTATGAATTTATCTTCACTGATGGCTCTCTAAAGGATGATTCAGCTGCTGCTGCAGCAGTCTCTAACAAGAAATTACAACGCTTACTTCAACTTCGGCTGCCTAACGGTTCGTCGGTATATTCGGCGGAACTTAGGGCCATCATCTTGACGTTGAAATTAATCTATCAGTCGACACATTCGTCTTTTCTGATTGTATCGGACTCGCTCTCAGCTCTTGAAGCTATTTCATCCAGAAAGTTCACTCATCTTTTTTAATCGACATTCACGACCTTCACACTAAACTTCTGAAGTCAAGATTATACATTTTATGTGGGCGCCCAGTCATATGCGCATACAAGGTAACGAAATTGCTGACAAGGCAGCAAAAAATGCTCTGGAGATGGCGGTTCTACCGCTTCCTGAGCAATCTGTCCCTTTCACCGACCTTCGTCGAAAAACTCTTTTTTACAGTTTAAAATCTGGCAAGACCGTTGGTGTACCTGCAAGGAAAATAAACTGTATAAGATACGCCCTGAGCTATCAAAGCTCTTCCTTTCCTTTGTTGGCTTCAAGTAGAAAAGAAGAAAGTGTTTTGGCTAGGTTAAACACTGGTCACACTTATATAACTCATGTTCACCTGCTGAAAAGAGAAGAGGCACCATGGTGCCACGCCTGTGATCATAGTTTTACTGTGATACATTTTCTCACTGAATGCGCTGATCTGTATGATTTACGAGTGAAGTATTTTGACACCTCTATTTTGAAACATATTTTTACGGAGGCCAGCTCTACAGCTCTCTTTGGATTTTTAAGGGAGTCTGGCCTTTATTTTAAGATTTGAATTTTAAAGATCCTTGACACGTAGGGTTTCGACTTAACTTTTGTGTTCCCTTCGGGTAACGTTTCTGACTTTGTTTTTTGAAATTGGTTTAATTTAAATTTGTGTAATGTTAAACTTGTGGGGTCCTGATTTGGCCTATAATTATGGTCCGCTGGACCCAAAAAGCAACAACAATCAAATCAAATCAAATTCAGCAAACGTTTGGGTCTAATTGGTTCAAAACAGTTGAGCAGATCGCGTGCAACTCGAACCTGTTTCTTCCGTTTCCCTGTCAGATTATGAGGCATCCATTTTGCAGCCAGCTTTTGAAGCTGAAGGTCATTGTGTAGAATTCTATGGACTGTTCTATATGAAAGTTTAAGTCTTGCACTATATACTCGTATGTACATTTTAAAATCTTAGTTCTTAAGTTTTGATACAGCGGCTACATTAGTCTCGTTTGCAGAGCTGTTCGGACGTCTTGTTTGCGATTCAGAGTTGTTCCCTTTTTCCCCAGTTTTGATTTCCCTTTTCTTTTATCAGATTGTAAATTATGAAGCAGCTTTGATTCATGTAACTTTCTTAACCTTTGTAGAAATGTCCTTTGTGTCATTACTTAGCTACACTCTTTCACAGAAGAGGAGTTGTTCATGGTGCTTGACAAAAGACCCCGTTTTGAAGCATAACCCAAAAGTGACGTATTTTGATGCCTCGTCATTTATGACGTAGCAACCTAATGGCGTCATATCTGAGAGGTAAACCAGTTAAATGTTTGGCCTTTCAAATGATATATTACTTTTGATGATCAGTTACCTGAAACATTTATAATAGCGTTTTGATCATTTTGTTTGGATCATAACTCGTACAAATCTCTCGGTTTAACTGCACTAAAAATTAAAAATAAAGGACAAATGATCTCGTTTTTGTGCTCAGCTTTCTCTAGTTACAACTGTGTTAACCTTAGTTAGAACATGTAACAAAAAATCACAAGGAAATTGGTTAAAATCTACCAGTAACAAGTACACATGGTTCCAAAGTGCCATAGACGTTACAAAACAGTGCCACGTCAGTGACGCACTTTGTGCACAACAAAATGGGGACAAACAAACACAAATTACATGGTTCGACTCCTCCATCTAAAAGCTAAGAAAACTTGAAAAAAGAAATAAATCAATCAATCGATAGTTTTAGGCTTCTGTAGCAACTTTGACTAATTTTCGAAACCAAAACAATAACAAGTCGCGTAAGGCGAAAATACAATATTTAGTCAAGTAGCTGTCGAACTCACAGAATGAAACTGAACGCAATGCAATTTTTCAGCAAGACCGTATACTCATAGCATCGTCAGTCCACCGTTCAGGCAGTGAAATTGACAAGAAGAGCGGTTTAGTAGTTGCGCTGAGAAGGATAGCACGCTTTTCTATACCTCTCTTCGTTTTAACTTTCTGAGCGTGTTTTTAATCCAAACATATCATATCTATATGTTTTTGGAATCAGGAACCGACAAGGAATAAGATGAAAGTGTTTTTAAATTGATTTGGAAAATTTAATTTTGATAATAATTTTTATATTTTTAATTTTCAGAGCTTGTTTTTAATTCAAATATAACATATTGATATGTTTTTGGAATCAGCAAATGATGGAGAATAAGATAAACGTAAATTTGGATCGTTTTATAATTTTTTAATTTTTTTTACAATTTTCAGATATTTAATGACCAAAGTCATTAATTAATTTTTAAGCCATCACGCTGAAATGCAATACCGAAGTCCGGGCTTTGTCGAAGATTACTTGACCAAAATTTCAACCAATTTGGTTGAAAAATGAGAGCGTGACAGTGCCGCCTCAACTTTCACGAAAAGCCGGATATGACGTCATCAAAGACATTTATCGAAAAAAGGAAAAAAACGTTCGGGGATATCAATCCCAGGAACTCTCATGTAAAATTTCATAAAGATCGGCCCAGTAGTTTGGTCTGAATCGCTCTACACGCACGCACGCACGCACACACACACACACACACACACACACACACACACACACACACACACACACACACACATACACCACGACCCTCGTTTCGATTCCCCCTCGATGTTAAAATACTTAGTCAAAACTTGACTAAATGTAAAAACTAGCACACGCAATGACATTCTTAAAAGTTGTCATTAAAGGACTTCACGCGGCGCGATCCCAAATGACATCAAAACAAAATGGCGGCATGCAAGGGGAGTTAATTAGAGGCAAGCCGTGAATGGTATCACTATGAGTAACTATAAACATCTCGTGTGGCATATGTACGGTGAAAAAGCCGTCAATTCCATTTTGAATTTCAGGCTTGGGTGAGCATTTTTGTAATTGTACCCCTCAACATTGACGAACAAACTCTTGATTTGGATGGTACATGAGATCAACACATGCATTAGTAGAAATGGGACAACTAAAGAACTACGCAAGACAACTTAACAAAACAACCTGTTCTGAATGGATAAGTGTTTTGACTTTGTCCCTGTTTGAAAAAGTTGCCAAACTGTGCCTATCCTGAATTTCCGACCATTGTTCAATTCGCACCTTACGTTTTTCGAATTTGTGGCTACCTTTATTTGAGCGGCGGTCACGTGACCCCAGCAAAAGAAATCTTTGATCTGAGAAGTATGCCAGATAGCTAGTGTGACTTTCATGGCATAAAACGTTTATTTGAAATGTGTTTGCGTTTGTCCACAGAAAATCCCGAAACTCCAAGTCAGCCCTACATCCCACCTCAGCCTGCTGATGTCGCCTGTCCCGAGCCTTTGGCGGGTGCCGTGTCAGATTCCATGCCCTGTGGAGGCGAGTTACGATGTAGTGACTATTCCATATATAGCTGAAGGCTTTCGGTTTGACTGCAAACTTTTATATTGACTGTTTTGTGCTGAAAGAATGGAAGTGAAGAACAAGAGATTTATGTGTTGGTATTGTTCAAAAATTGTTAAAGCATTCAAGACCACCATAGACCATGCAGTCGCATTACATACCTCCCAACGCATTAAAATTTGCATTTTTAGGTTGAACAAAGAAACGGGACCATTAAACTATGTAACAAAAGAATACGACATTATTCCCCAAGATGGAGAACGTGTTGCCAATGAAGATTAAACCATCACTACAGATTGCAACAGTCAGAAAACGGAAAATGAGGCCTCTGAAAGCAAAAATGAAGAGTCAGGTTGCGGAAACTTGTTATCTTCTTCATGCATAAAGGGGGTGGGCGCTTACAAGGTAGTTAACGGTACGTAACTTATGTAGGCATTATTTCTTAACAAACTATCTGTGAAGATATATTTAACTCGCCCTTTTCCTCAATATTTAAAAAAAACTTTTTTTTACAGAAGTTTTAGAATCTCGGCTGATTTTCAGTTGTTTCTTTCACAACTTTGATCTTATTATATATACTAACAGTCAGGGCCGTGCTGGGTATTCATTTAAAATACAGTATGGCATCAAAAGCATTTGAAGACGTGTGCTACCCATTCAGAGTGCCCCCATCAATTCAATTCCTGCTTACTTGGTTTTACAGAAAACATTTCAGATATTTGAGCAGCAGTTTTATGATCACTTTACACCCCTTGAGCATAAGGTATGATAGCATGATAAGAGTTACCTCCCTTCCATAGTTAACAAAGCAACATTTACTTTCCTTTGCAATATATAGGCTCTATTCAACAATGGGGAGGTTGATTATCCGAGAAAGGAAACAATGAATCAAGAAACTAAAACCCATGTGCACATCTGTTGCTTCTAGTAGTGTGCATGCACACTATCTTATTCCTGCTTCCTGCCATCTCTGAGGTATGGCGATCACAGACAGACAGACAGACACCCAGAAAACACTTACATCCATTCTTATACATATAAGTTACTGTCTGGCCAAACACTTGCTATGACAGCTCCTGATGCTTGATCACGACAGAGTAATACATACAAAAATGTCCTGTGTTGGCCAAGGCAGAGTTTTTCTTAGTTTTTTGTTGGACATAATGCTAATGGAAGCTAACAAGCACTCATCCTTCAAGTAGAAAAGAAGAAAGTGTTTTGGCTAGGTTACACACTGGTCACACTTATATAACACATGTTCACCTGCTTAAAAGAGAAGAGGCACCATGGTGCCTCGCCTGTGATAATAGTTTTACTGTGATACATTATCTCACTGAATGCGCTGATCTGTATGATTTACGAGTGAAGTATTTTGAAACCTCTATTTAGAAACATATTTTTATGGAGACTAGCTCTACAGCTCTCTATGGATTTCTAAGGAAGTCTGGCCTTTATTTTAAAATTTGAATTTTAAAGATCCTTGACACATTGGGTTTCGACTAACTTTTGTGTTCCCTTCGGGGGACATTCCTGATTTTGTTTTTCGAAATTGGTTTAATTTAAATTTGTGAAATGTTACTTGTGGCGTCCTGATTTGGCCTATATGGTCCGCTGGACCCAAAAAGCAACAACTATCATATCAAAGCACTCATCCAGATATGCATACATAGTGTCATACATTCTTTCTTTCTTTATTTGGTGTTTAACGTCGTTTTCAACCACGAAGGTTAGTGTCATACATTATTTAGTAAGTTTACAGAAATTAAGTTGTACA
Source organism: Littorina saxatilis (assembly GCF_037325665.1). NCBI lineage: Eukaryota > Metazoa > Mollusca > Gastropoda > Littorinimorpha > Littorinidae > Littorina > Littorina saxatilis. Next base: position 75,215 of record NW_027127428.1, read on the forward strand.
AAATTACACATAACAATTATAGTTGGTATTTAAGTTCGAACCAATAGTTATGCAAGATGTAACATTTGAAAACCAAAACTAAATTATGTCTGTAACAAGCAAGTTATGCATGTTAACGTTGTAACATTGTGTTTTCCAACTACATCACTTTAAATTGATCTATTTCCGTCATTGTTACACACAGCACAACCAAAATCACAAGATCACGGGGGATAACCGGCTATACAGTGGTAAGCTGGTGTACGGTGAGTAACACTCGATTCGGCCTGCATTTTCCAGTTTTACCACAAAGTTGTTGATTTCTGTCTGGATTAAAGGTGACCTACTGCATCTGCGATGACTAACTTTGTTTCGAAATGCATAATATGTTGAAGAAGGATTTGCGTTTTCCCGTATTTAAATGTTAAAACGAGAAATCGTGGTGACGAAGCACCGGAAATGGCTGCTCGGTGGGTTTCAAATGTAGAAATGCGCTTCTTTTTACAAAACCAGCTCGTATTCAGCTTCGGTACGGGAGTCTTAGTGACAAAGGAATCATACTTGATGCAAAGGAGTGCTATTGTCGGGTTGGAATCATTCGTTAGAGCGTGCAGGCGAGAGGCGGTCAAATATGCGAGATGATCGTACACCGGGTTGAAGACCGCCGCGAATGGGGCCGCAGACGCATACTCCGGTTTGATGCATAATTTTCTGTTAAACTAGACTTTTAGAACATTCTCAGTCTCTGTCTGTCTTTGTCTCTGTCTCTGTCTCTTTCTCTGTCTCTCTGTCTCTGTCTCTCTGTCTCTGTCTCTCTCTCTCTCTCTCTCTCAGCAGTCTCTCTCTGTACGTCACTGAATAGTCGTCGGTTGCTAAAATGCCCCCCCCCCCCTTTACCCCCTCCTCCCCCCCTCCCGACTAACCTTCAATACATGTATAATGTTGAATAGGAGTGGCTGTCATCTGTTAGCCAGTCAGCAATACTTTGAGGGGGAAAGGAGGCATATGGTTAGGAGGTAGTCGTCCTTAGCGGATTATGACTTTATTCAGTCAACGAAGTCATTCGGCGCTCAGTGTTTTCTGGGTAAAAAGAAGAATAAGTGTTTCCCAATAATGCCGCGGAAAAATATGTAAACATTTGCTTTAAAAAACCTTTGCTGCGGAAAAAACTATGCTTCTGCGGATGATGACATTAATTCAAAAATGCTGCAGATAAACCGGTTTTTTTTACATCATTTCTGTGGGTTTTTTCGCAGGAAAACTGAAAAAGTGATAATATGTACGCTAAGGAAAATTACATCCTAATGGTTTGCCTAGTTTCCATCTGAAAGTAGTTTTTCCGCAACATAATGTTTACATGTTTTTCCGCGGATTTATTGGGAATACTTGTTTCTTCCGAATAACCTGTGACAGTTTTCTTTATACCCAGAAAAACTAACGATCTTGTTAAGTAGCATTTGTATCCGCCGCCGCCCCCCCCCCCCCCCCTCAGGATATAATAGCTTGCTCCACAGTGCCCCAATCAGAAGCGAGAATAATTTTTGAAGCAAATCGAAAACGAAGTGGACTACTGCGTCCGTCTATGCAAATTTGATAATGCTGCTGACAGGTAAGTGTGTTACCAGCGTAATTTTGCAACTTTGAACTTCCGACAACGAACTCATTCGGCGCTCCGAAAATTCTCAGTAATTTAGGACGAGTCCATCTCTCAACAGAGAGACAACTCAAGTGATAATGAGCAAGTATAAAAGGCCGCGGAAACAGAGACTACATATCCATCCTTTTCGGATTATGACTTCATTCAGCTATTCTGCGGAAAAACAGAAATACAGCATAAAAACGGGTTTTCTGCAGCATTTCTGAATAATGTTATCATCCGCCGAAGCATCTTTTTCCGCAGCAAAACATTTTACTGCAGTAAAATTGAAATAAATAATGCTGCGGTAAAACGGTGCTGTCCTTTTATTGCAGAAAACCTTCTTACATTTTTTTCGCAGCATTTTGTACTAGCTCATGATAATATTGGATCACGTGAGTTCCCTCTATGTTGAGAGATGGACTCGTACAAAATTACCCGGAAAACACTAAGCGCCGAATGACTTCGTTGCCTGAAAAAAGTCATGATCCAGGACAACTACCTCCTAATCGTGTGCCTCCTTTCCCCCAAAGTACTGTGTATTGTTCTATGCTGGCTGGCTAACGGATGACAGCCACACCAATTCAACATTATATTGAAGGTAAAAGTGGGGGGGGGGGATTAGCAACCGACGACTATTCAGTGACGAAACAGTGAGAGACTGCTGAGAGACAGAGACAAAAAGACAGACAGACAGACAGACAGACAGACAGACAGACAGGCAGAGACAGAAAGAGGAAGTGAGAGAGAGAGTGTTCGAATATCTAGTTTAACAGAAAATTATGCATCAAACCGGATTTTGGGTCTGAGGCCCCATTCGCGACGGTCTTCAACCCGGTGTACGATCATCTCGCATATTTGACCGCCTCTCGCCTACACGCTCTAACGAATGATTCCAACCCGACAATAGCACTCCTTTGCATCAAGTATGATTCCTTTGTCACTAAGACTCCCGTACCGAAGCTGAATACGAGCTGGTTTTGTAAAAACAAGCGTATTTCTACATTTGAAACCCACCGAGCAGCCATTTCCGGTGCTTCGTCACCACGATTTCTCGTTTTAACATTTAAATACGGGAAAACGCAAATCCTTCTTCGACATATTATGCATTTCGAAACAAAGTTAGTCATCGCAGATGCAGTAGGTCACCTTTAATCTAGACAGAAATCAACAACTTTGTGGTAAAACTGGAAAATGCAGGCCGAATCGAGTGTTACTCACCGTACACCAGCTTACCACTGTATAGCCGGTTATCCCCCGTGAAGATGCACTAATCATAAGCTAGTCCACGTCTCTGTTAAACGAAGTGTGTGCTTGGATGCATCATGTAAATAAAACAGCTTGGAATGCAAGGTTTTGGGTTTTCAAGAAGTCTTTGAAAACGGGCACTGTGAGCTATATTTTCAATGATCACTTTAATGCAGCAAAAAGAGGAATATATGAGGTATATGTTAGACACCAACTTAAGTAACATCATGCATTTGGGAAGCTGTTTAATTTATATTTTCAGACCTACTACCCTTCTTCGTCTTATGCAGACTGTAACTTTTGTATTATGCCAACAAAACGCGATGTAACAATTTATCCCGCGCGGTGTAGGTGTGAGAGAGAAAGTGCGTGTAAGTGTGTGTGTGTCTGTGTGGGAGAGAGAGAGAGTGGGAGAAAGAGAGAGTTCGTGTGTGTGTGTTTGATTGTGTGAGAGAGAGAGTTTGCTGATTTGTCCTTTACCGGGGATATGGAATTTCTTGGCTGGCTGACGACTGCGTTTAAGGCACTCAATCAACAAAGGGCCTAGTTTCTGTCACCATAAACTCATTTTGGAATTCTTCTTGATTGGGAACGCGAGTGTCTTTTACCCCGTTTATGGTAAACACTTGTTTTGCTCAGTTTTTCTTCAAGCTGGAAGCAATGCTCTCTAACCTAGCCTGCCAACATGCAATGCATGTTTGTACCACCTTTTTTTGCTGTCTTTGAGAGCCTTTCAAACGAAATTGTACCTTTTTCATTTTGGAATTCTTTTTACATTTAGTCAAGTTTTGACTAAATGTTTTAACATAGAGGGGGAATCGAGACGAGGGTCGTGGTGTATGTGTGTGTGTCTGTCTGTGCGTGTGTGTGTGTGTGTAGAGCGATTCAGACCAAACTACTGGACCGATCTTTATGAAATTTGACATGAGAGTTCCTGGGAATGGTATCCCCGGATTTGTTTCATTTTTTAGATAAATACTTTTGATGACGTCATATCCGGCTTTTTGTAAAAGTTGAGGCGGCACTGTCACACCTTCATTTTTTTAATCAAATTTATTGAAACTTTGTAAAGCAATCTTCGACGAAGGCCGGACTTCGGTATTGCATTTCAGCTTGGTGGCTTAAAAATTAATTAATGACTTTGGTCATTAAAAATCTGAAAATTGTAATAATTTTTGTTTATATAAAACGATCCAAATGTACGTTCATCTTATTCTTCATCATTTCCTGATTCCAAAAACATATAAATATGTTATATTTGGATTAAAAACAAGCTCTGAAAATTAAAAATATAAAAATTATGATCAAAATTAAATTTCCGAAATCGGATTAAAAACACCTTCATCTTATTCCTTGTCGGTTCCTGATTCCAAAAACATATAGATATGATATGTTTGGAGTAAAAACACGCTCAGAAAGTTAAAACGAAGAGAGGTACAGAAAAGCATGCTATGCAGCTCAACGAAACCACTACCGCGCTGAACAGGCTCGTCAGTTTCACTCCGTTTTGCACAAGCGGCGGACTACGGTCATTGTGAAAAAATGCAGTGCGTTCAGTTTCATTCTGTGAGTTCCACAGCTTGACTAAATGTTGTAATTTCGCCTTACGCGACTTGTTTTGGGCTCACGTAAGTGTAGCCTATGCGGTGCTAACTTTTGTCTGTCTGTGCGTGTGTGTGTGTGTGTGTGTGATAGAAACTTTAACATTTGACTAAACACCGAAATACTAATTTTACCTGGTTATTATCCAAGCAACAGCTTCAAAATATTGAAGCAATGATCAACATTTCGTCGGCACGTATGTAGTTAAAGTGTGTATCCAAAGAAAACGGGTGGTGGTGTTTTTTTTTTTTTTTGGGGGGGGGGGGTAAAAACAGCTAACTGTTTTGTGTCGTGTATGGTATGTAGACCAGGTCAGGGGTCAAGGTTAGGTCAGATCGCGTGAAGGATTGTGGTATAGATACAGTTATCACCGAGCTGCAGTTCGCCGATTCGGAGAAGACGACTCATGATTTCACATTGTTCGGTTTCGTAGCTCCAGAAAAATAGATAAAGAAGATACCAAAGGAGATTTCCTACAGGTTAATCTGCACAGCGTGTTTCCTATGGAAAGCCGTTTGGCTCATAACCATTACACGTGTAAAAAAAGTATTAGTACACGTGTAATAAATAATTAATACACGTGTAATTAATGATTAATACACGTGTAATAAAAAAATGTCATACACGTGTACGAAATGATTAAATACACGCGTAATAAACATTTCTTACACGTGCATGAAATATTTATTACACGTGTATTTAATCATTTCTTACACGTGTATGAAATATTTATTACACGTGTATTTAATCATTATGCTATTCCATAGCATAAGAAAAAAGATAAATTACACGTGCAATAAGAAATAAATACACGTGTATTAATCATTTATTACACGTGTATTTATGATTTTTTACACGTGTAATGGTTATGAGCCAAACGGCTTTCCATAGTTTCCAGTGTCTGCGCGAGGAAGCGCTGTCGAAAGCGCAGTGTCGATCTGGCCATCTGGCAGTCGTGTCCCCGTAAGTAGGCTACAGACAGACAGATCTAGATCTAGTGTCTCGCACTCTTGCACCGTATCACTTATGCTTACTGTTTCTTTCTTTCTTTATTTGGTGTTTAACGTCGTTTTCAACCGTTCAAGGTTATATCGCGACAGTATGCTTACTGTGTGTGTATGTGTGACGGAGTGATTGAGTTTGTGTTACTGTTTGTCGATTTCTTACGTGAGCCGTGAAGGCTTCGCCTCTTGTTCTTTCTGTTCTTCCTCATTTTACTGTGATTGACCCAAAAATGTAAATCGTTTGAAACAGGAAGACCATGCACATTGAGAAAGGAAACAAAATCAAAATTGAATCGATCCTGATATGCCAAATAGGTTTGATGGGTAAAAAGGAGACAAAAATACCATCCATCTCGTTGTTGTTGTTGTTGTTGTTGTTGTTGTTGTTGTTGTTGTTGTTGTTGTTGTTGTTCAAGAATTCACCCAAAGAAGTTGCATATGGCAGCAACCCTCCACCGGCCCCAACCCTTACTGTTGTTGTTGTTGTTGTTGTTGTTGTTGTTGTTGTTGTTGTTGTTGTTGAACCCCCCGCGGGTTAGGGGGAAGAATTTACCCGATGCTCCCCAGCATGTCGTAAGAGGCGACTAACGGATTCTGTTTCTCCTTTTACCCTTGTTAAGTGTTTCTTGTATAGATTTTAGTCAAGCAGTATGTAAGAAATGTTAAGTCCTTTGTACTGGAAACTTGCATTCTCCCAGTAAGGTCATATATTGTACTACGTTGCAAGCCCCTGGAGCAATTTTTTTATTAGTGCTTTTGTGAACAAGAAACAATTAACAAGTGGCTCTATCCCATCCCCCCCCCCCCCCTTTCCCCGTCGCGATATAACCTTGAACGGTTGAAAACGACGTTAAACACCAAATAAAGAAAGAATTGTTGTTGAGAAGGATGATGATGAATAAGGTTGTTGTCCTTGTCTCTGCCAACTGCGGCAAACAATGCTCTGCTTTATAGGTCCTGGCTTTTCTTTGAACAGATGTGCTGGACTACCCACTCGGTGTGTGTCGTTTGGTCATGCTGGGAAAAACTGGTAACGGGAAAAGTTCTACTGGCAATTCCATCATTGGCTTCAAGCGCTATTGTTCGCGTAGCGCCTTCGAGTCCGTCACGTTCGATTGCTCCTGGCAATCAGTTCGCCGTTTTGGTGTTGAAGTGGAAGTAAGTAACCCGCTGTTTTCTCCCAATGACAAAACAAGCATGAAATGATATGGGATTGTTTTAACCTTCTTCCCTTTACTGTGATAGACTCAATTGTACACAGTTCAAAGAGACCATCATGAAAACAGACAAAGCAAACAAAATTCTAAGGGTCCTGAATAGCCAAATGGGGTTGAAAAAAACACAAACACCACGAAACCAACAAACCAACCAAATAACAAAAATAGTCTGAAGCTGTGTGTGAGTGTGCGGTCAAGATTTGTAACTTTTTGTTTTACTAAGATCAAGTTATAGCAATATTTGAAGTAACAAATGTGAAGAGACGCCAGGTTTTTAGAACCTTCTTCATTGTTACAGTGATGGACCTAATTGTAAGTAATCAAACACGGTGACCGCCGTGTGAACTGAGAAAGGAAACAAACTTGGATTGGTCCCGCGTAGCCAAATGGGTTGAAGGGGTAAAAAAAAACCATTGCAGAACAGCAGGTCTATGACCACCCAACCCCATGATTGCTCGATCCTAACTCTGTCCAAACTACATGCATCTTTGATTGAAAAAGGCAAGAAAGTCGTGTTTGCATGGGTGTCCTCCCATGTGGGATTTCGAGGTAACTGTTTTTTCTTTTTTTTTCCGTCTTGTCCCGTTGTGCTTTCACACCGCCCCGTCCCTGCACTCACTGCTCCAACCACCTCTGAATTTCGTTCCGCTGCCAGACTTGTCGAATTTACAGCTGCGATAGGCTACCCTCGGAAGATGACACTGCACTTCTGCTGAGTCACTTCGACGGTGTTCAGTACTGGGTCTGACCCGAGCTAACTACCTACTATGCCCCCCACCAACGACATTGACTTTTTAAGTCGCGGAGCCAGACTGAGTGAGCGTCCCCTCCAGAGAGCAGACCGCCACCACGTCCCTCCGTCGACCCCCCAGAACGTCACACGTTGAAGACTGACAGCAGAACTACTATTCAGGGAAGGAAGGAACAGGAACACTGAGACCAAGGTCACCATGAGAGCTCCGGGCATGAAGGGCCACAAGAGCAAGGACAATTTATATTTTGGATGATTAATGAGATGAGGATGATTATAATGATGCTTTGGATTTCCAATTTGGTTTGAGACTACGTGACAGGGCAGCACTCTACGCTTACTGTCATAATATATCCTGGCGTCAACCAGGCCCGAGAACTGCCGCACCTGTACAGAACGTGAGCACCCTCAAAGTCGCATTCGTTAAGTGAATGACACCCATAGGAACCATAGCACTTCCACTCTGGGTAGGAGCCGACCGTAGCCCGAAAAACCCACATGACCCTGATGGGATTCGAACCCACGACCTCCCGTCCCGCAGCCCGATGCGCTAACCACTGCGCCACGGGGGCCGGTATTTCGAGGTAACTTGGCATCTAATCAATGCGGAAGAACAACGGGTAGTGCCCATCACTGACAAACATATCAAGAGATATAAATGAGACGGATGTGCAGAAACAAACTTCGCAAAATTCCTCAGCTGAGTAGCTTGCAATTGCCCCAGTGCCGCTGTCACAGTCTATGACAGACAGAAATGATTGTTTATAATGTTAATAAAATGGCCTTTCAGTTTCAGTTTGTTTGTTTGCTTAACGCCCAGCCGACCACGAAGGGCCATAAAAATGGCCTTTGGTGACAAGCAAATGTGTATAGTGTTATGGTGTATTTTCTTGTGCGAGACGAGATACACGGATATTATCTGGCACATTTTTCACCGTTTTGTGTTTTTGGTAGGTTTTTTTTTTTTAAATTGTATCTTTTGTTGATTTTATAATAATATATATTTGCTTTTTACAGGTTGTTGACACCCCTGGCTTTTTTGACACGGAAATGGCTGAAAACAAGTTGAAAAAGGAAATTGTTAAATGTGTGGGAATGGCCTCCCCTGGTCCACACGCGTTACTTGTCACGGTCCGAATCGATGTCAGGTTTACTGATGAAGAGGCAGACACAATTCGGAAAATTCGCTTTGCCTTTGGCGACCACATCATGCGTCATATCATTATCATCTTCACTCACGGCGACGCTTTGGATGACGACGAAAGCATGGAAGATCGTCTTCGAGGAAGCCCTGCAGGGCTCTCTAATCTATTGGAGGTGATAACATACATTAAATATGAATGCTTTCAAAATGAATATTTGATCCATGAAATAGGAGATATAAACTGTGCAAACAAATCATTGCACTCATTTTCGTACCCCAACTTAAACATTCATTCCCGTGTCATTTCATTTTATATGCAATTAAAGGCCCTCTATTTGACTATATGCCACACTTTTCGAATACAAGATTTCTGTTATAGGTATCACTTGACCGCCGCCGAAGAAAGGGTTCCCCAAAAATAGACCTGACAAAAACGTCAGGTACCAATTAAAAAAACTAAAAAAGTTCAAAAAAGGCACCTGGTGAATCCTCGGATGGTGAGCATCATTAGGGTTGATGCTATCTTTACGACTCATATGTCTCTACGAGGGTCAACTGATAAGTTTCAGGACGGACTAGAAAAGAGTTTACCTGCAAGACTAGAAGATGTTTACTTTTTATATTTAGTCAAGTTTTGACTAAATATTTTAACATCGAGGGGGAATCGAAACGAGGGTCGTGGTGTATGTGCGTATGTGTGTGCGTGTGTGTGTGTGTGTGTGTGTGTGTGTGTGTAGAGCGATTCAGACTAAACTACTGGACCGATCTTTATGAAATTTGACATGAGAGTTCCTGGGTATGAAATCCCCGAACGTTTTTTTCATTTTTTTGATAAATGTCTTTGATGACGTCATATCCGGCTTTTCGTGAAAGTTGAGGCGGCACTGTCACGCCCACATTTTTCAACCAAATTGGTTGAAATTTTGGTCAAGTAATCTTCGACGAAGCCCAGACTTCGGTATTGCATTTCAGCTTGGTGGCTTAAAAATTAATTAATGACTTTGGTCATTAAAAATCTGAAAATTGTAAAAAAAAAATAAAAATTTATAAAACGATCCAAATTTACGTTCATCTTATTCTCCATCATTTGCTGATTCCAAAAACATATAAATATGTTATATTCGGATTAAAAACAAGCTCTGAAAATTAAATATATAAAAATTATTATCAAAATTAAATTGTCCAAATCAATTTAAAAATATGTTCACCTTATTTCTTGTCGGTTCCTGATTCCAAAAACATATAGATATGATATGTTTGGATTAAAAACACGCTCAGAAAGTTAAAACAAAGAGAGGTACAGAAAAGCGTGCTATCCTTCTTAGCGCAACTACTACCCCGCTCTTCTTGTCAATTTCATTGCCTTTGCCATGAGCGGTGGACTGACGATGCTACGAGTATACGGTCTTGCTGAAAAATGGCATTGCGTTCAGTTTCATTCTGTGAGTTCGACAGCTACTTGACTAAATATTGTATTTTCGCCTTACGCGACTTGTTAACATTGTACCTTCGGACGTCTACACACTTGTTCCACCTGTGCCTCAGAGGCTCGATGCCGTTGCTGCAGAAGCTTTTTTCTTGCAACCATAGGAAGTCCTCAACGGAAGCCATGGCGTCATTGTCGGTTTCATAGTGCTAACCCCTGAAGTACTTCTTTGTGTTTGGAAATAGACGATAGTCAGAGGGTGCCACATCTGGCGAATACTGCAGATGGTTAACAATCTCAGCCGTATTCATGATTAGTTGCAATGGAAACCAAGGACTTGTGGGCAGGGGCGTTATCTTGATTGAAACACACCCATTTGCGGCCCTTTTCTTTGTTTTGGCCTTGGTGTGCTCTCTTATGGGTGTGCTCTCTTATTTGTCTCAAAAGTTTGGAAAAGATTTCAACAGTTATTGCTTCATTTCTTGGAAGACAATCTTGCAAGAATATCCCTCTGCTTATTCGTTTTCTTTGCAGATGTTGGATCATGCTATGATCCTTTTTACATTAAGTCACGTTTCGACTAAAGGTTTCAACATGGACGGGGAATCGAGACGAGGGTCGTGGTGTATGGGTGTGTGTGTGTGTGTGTGTGTGTGTGTGTGTGTGTGTGTGTGTGTGTGTGTGTGCGTGTGTGCGTGTGTAGAGCGATTCAGAGTAAACTACTGGACCGATCTTTATGAAATTTTTCATGAGAGTTTCTGGGTATAATATCCCCAAACGTTTTTTTCATTTTTTGGATAAATGTCTTTGATGACGTCATATCCGGCTTTTTGTAAAAGTTGAGGCGGCACTGTCACACCCTCATTTTTCAATCAAATTGATTGAAATTTTGGCCAAGCAATCTTCGACGAAGGCCGGACTTTGGTATTGCATTTCAGCTTGGAGGCTTAAAAATTAATTAATGACTGGTCATTAAAAATCTGAGAATTGTAATTAAAATTATATTTTTACAAAACGATTCAAAATTACGTTCATCTTATTCTTCATCATATTCTGATTCCAAAACCTATAAATATGTTATATTCGGATTAAAAACAAGCTCTGAAAATTAAAAATATAAAAATTATGATCAAAATTAAATGTCCGAAATCGATTTAAAAACAATTTCATCTTATTCCTTGTCGGTTCCTGATTCCAAAAACATATAGATATGATATGTTTGGATTAAAAACACGCTCAGAAAGTTAAAACGAAGAGAGGTACAGAAAAGCGTGCTATCACGCTCAGCGCGACCATTACCGCACTATTCTGGCTTGTCGATTTCACTGCCTTTGCCACGAGCGGTGGACTGACGAAACAACGAGTATGCGGTCTTGGTGAAAAAATGCAGTGCGTTCAGTTTTATTCTGTGAGTTCGACAGCTTGACTAAATGAAGTAATTTCGCCTTACGCGACTTGTTTCTAGTTTGTGAGCAATCGGATATGACCTTTGGGAAGCCAAGTCACACAAAGTAACCGGTGATAACACATGTTATTTTGCATGAAGTCTTAATTAGAACCTTTCTTAATTCATTCCAAGTTATGAATGTCGAAGTCAGCTTCTTCCTATTTGGTCCCGGAATTTCTTCTCAGTTCCCGTATATTTGTGGCACTGTGATCTGATAGGGTACCTTATGTAGCCCATTATTTCCGACTCCAGCCCTCGGTATTTCTGTCAGGGTTACCTGTCCGATAGCTCCTTGTTCAAAAACCTATCCTCAAAGCACATTGTCATGGTGGGAGTCACCGCCGGTTGGTTCAGGATTGCTTATCACTAGCAAGCAAGCTTATTTACAACAAACCTCCATATCTGAGAGCCGTTTATTACCCGTCACCTGCTGAGTAGGGGAATGTCACCCTGCAACCGAACTGGTAGTAGTCTGGTCACAGAGAACAGACTTAAACATCATTCCATAACAAAAATTTGTGTGACGACCTTTTTTGTTGACCATTGTTTAATTTTCGTCCTAGCTGTTAAAATTAGATATATTCATATCACCTTATGATCAATGTTTTGAACTCAATTAAGAAAGACATACGTGAATATGTGTTTTTCTTATAGCTCTGAAAGTGAATAAGCAAAGGTAACTGTGATAGTTTGATACAAGTTAGTGAACATTGTTGCTTGTAACTGCACTAAAATTAATTAAATATCTTGTAGCCCTGTTGTGTTACAATAACATCTATTTTTGCTTTCTCTATTTTTTTAGAGAAGATCATATAATTATACACAACAAACTTTAACAAAACATATGTTTATGTTTCTACAGGAGACAGGGGCGCGCTATGTAGTCTTTAATAACACGAAAGCACTCCCTCAGGACAAGAAGGACGAGCAGGTGAAAAAGCTGCTGCTGAAAGTGGGAGAGCTTCTTGCAGCGACAAGCAACCAACATTTCAGCAACCCCTTTCTTATCCGTTGTCATGATAATGTCATGGCCTGTGCAAAACAAATTGCTCAAATTCTGGATGGCAGCAGTGCTAGGTAATAAATAAATGAAACTCTTCAAAGAAAGAATGAACCCATGTTCATTCATTTTTATATAAACATTTCACATTTAATTAGATCTTTAACTCTGTTTATATTGTATATTCATACTGTTCTAAATACACTGGTTCAATAATACAGGTTTGTAATACTTTTCAGGAAAAAAAGTTGTTACTATCAAGCCAGATCAACAAGATGTGTCTGTAAAAAAAACTATTTGGAATTAATAATACTAAACAACTCCTTGGAGGATGCATTTAAATCAAATCATAATAAACCAATATCTAAACTTGCACAAACAAATCGCATTATTTTAATTTGATGTTGCCTGTGCTACGTATGACTAGTGTAAAACTCATTCAAGGTCCATTCCCTGTTTACAGTGAAACCGCCCAAGCGCTACTGAGAGCATGTCTGGAATCAACGGACAGTGCAGAAGAACTGCTACACGACCTCCGGGATAGCAACAACGTAACGTCATCGCAACTGAAACAACTGACAGACAAACTGAATGCTTGGGAAAAAGGAAAAGCAGACTCCGACAAGCAGATCAGGTCTTTAACGAAAGCACTGAGATACGCTCAAAAACTAATGGAGAACCTTAAACAAGAATTGGAAGAGGAAAAGAAGTCTTGGAAGATGTGCATCCTGATGTAAAAAGTGCACACCAGTGTTCAGCTGACATGAATTAAACTCAGCGAAAGAATTATTTCCACATTTTCTTTTTATCCCAACTAAAGAAATCACACACCCATGTCATTTCATTAACACTGTCTGACCTGAAAAATATGCTAGCTAGCAAAGTTAATACCTTTCATGGCACAGACATTTGAATGAAATGACACAGGCGTGAATTTTGTAGTTAGGTTACGAAAATAGATTTGCGTTCTAAACTGAGCAAAACAATTATTGCACCCATTTTCGTACCCCAACTAAACCATTCATACCCGTGTCATTTTATTCATGTATATGCCATTAAAGGCCCTTCACTTGGCTACCTGGCATACGTTTCGGATCAAAGATTTCTGTTTTAAATATCACGTGACCGCCGCCGAAATAAAGGTACCCCCGAATCGACCTTACCATAACGTCGTGTACAAATTAAAACAATCTACAAAAATTCAGAATAGGCGCAACTTGGCAATTTTTATATACGAAAAGAAAGAAAAATCATGTATCTATCCAGAACAGGTTGTTGCGTATCTCTTGTGTTATGTCATTTTTAGTGATGCAGGTGTGAAACGCATGGGCACTAGATAACGAGAGGATTTTGCGTCCATTTCGAGGGGTACCTTGACAGAAAAAGCACTATATTTCAGCAATGCCTGAATGGATTGATTCAAAACTGTCAAGAGCTGAAGTCTACATACGAGACTTACACTGGGTGACATTTTTTATCACCACATGGTTGTACTCAGATGGTATGCACTCCTTCGGAAAATGGTTTTAAACCCGTCACTGGTTAGGGAAGTTACATCCCGAAAAATCATGACTTTGCATGCATTCAGACAAATGGTTGTTAGAAGAACTGCCAAAATGTTATTCGAGTATGACCACTGACGGACATTTGCTAGCCATGTAAACACACAAGAAAAAAATGGACGCAAAAACCTCGTTTTCTACTGCTAATGCGCTCCACACCTGCATCAGGAGAAATGACATAACACAAGAGATACACAATATAGCAAAACAAAACAACCTGTTCTGGATAGATAAATGGTTTGGCTTTCTCCTCGTTTGTAAACGTTGCCAAGTTAAGCGTATTCTGATTTTTTAGCCGCCTTTCTGTATAAAGCGGATAATAGGTTTCACTGTGTCTGTTTGGATGTTTGTTCGTTGTCCCACGACAGTTTCGACTTGTTTCGCTGGTACTCTTGGGTCAATTGTGCTCAAATTTGGTGAGTAGCTTGAAATTGTGGGGCCGAGGGTGTGTGCAACAAAATAGGTTCCTAACTTCAGACAAACTTGAGATATTAGCTTTACACGCCTTTAGGCGCCCAGCCAGTGAACTTTTTTAAAAAAGGATTTAAAATGAGGATACGCGTCTCAACGTAACACTTGACGTCGAAGAAATGTGCTTGTGAGACTAAAGACCTTTATTCACGAAGTATGGGTGCTTTTACAAAACATGGGTGTGTACACTAGTCAGATAATATATATTTTTAATTCGTTTCAGTTGTTTTCAAAGACGTTTTCTATTGAAAGTGAATGTGTACGTCAACGCGTACGTCTGCGTTTTAAACATCTTAACAAGGCGTCTCAATGAAAGGATTCACATGAAGACGCGCGTCTCGACCTAACACTTGACGTCGAAGAAAATGTGCTCTTCAGACCTGGGACCTTTTATTCACGAAGCATGAGTGCTTTTACAAAGCATGGGTGTGTACACTAGTCAGATAACTTTTTTTTTAAATTCGTTTCAGTTGTTGTCAAAGACGTTTTCAATTTAAAGTGAACGTGTACGTCAATGCGTACGTCTGGGGGTTGAAACATCGTCCCGCGGCGGTCTGAATGCGTGCAGTTTTTACATTTAGTCAAGTTTTGACTAAATGTTTTAACGTAGAGGGGGAATCGAGACGAGGGTCGTGGTGTATGTGCGTGCGTGCGTGCGTGCGTGTGTGTGTGTGTGTGTGTCTGTCTGTCTGTCTGTCTGTGTGTGTGTGTGGATCGATTCAGACTAAACTACTGGACCGATCTTTATGAAATTTGACATGAGAGTTCCTGGGTATGATATCCCCAGACGTGTTTTTCATTATTTTGATAAATGTCTTTGATGACCTCATATCCGGCTTTTCGTGAAAGTTGAGGCGGCACTGTCACGCTCTAATTTTTCAACCAAATTGCTGGAAATTTTGGTCAAGAAATCTTCGACGAAGCCCGGACTTCGGTATTGCATTTCAGCTTGGTGGCTTAAAAATTAATTAATGACTTTGGTCATTACAAATCTGAAAATTGTAAAAAAAAAAATTTTTTTTGTAAAACGATCCAAATTTACGTTCATCTTTTTCTCCATCATTTTTTGATTCCAAAAACATATACATATGTTATATTTGGATTAAAAACAAGCTCTAAAAATTAAAAATATAAAAATTATTATCAAAATTAAATTTTCCAAATCAATTTAAAAACACTCTCATCTTATTCCTTGTCGGTTCCTGATTCCAAAAACATATAGATATGATATGTTTGGATTAAAAACACGCTCAGAAAGTTAAAACGAAGAGAGGTACAGAAAAGCGTGCTATCCTTCTCAGCGCAAGTACTAAACCGCTCTTCTTGTCAATTTCACAGCCCTTGCCATGAGCATGAGCGGTGGACTGACGATGCTACGAGTATACGGTCTTGCTGCGTTCAGTTTCATTCTGTGAGTTCGACAGCTACTTGACTAAATGTTGTATTTTCGCCTTACGCGACTTGTTATTTTTCATATACTCTAAGAGAGGCTAGGTTTTCAAGACTACACAATAGCTCAATCGGTACGAGGGCTCTCGTGGAAAGGCGAATCGCGTCATGGCTGAGCATTTTTTAGTTTATTATTTTCATCCGAGCATGCAGCTGACAATAGCTCGTTTGCGATCAGCCTGAGACCCTCTCTCTGTCTGTCTGTCTGGACACAAGCCGATTACCGTCTGTCTGTCTCTCTTTATTTGCACTCTGTTCTCTCTGTCTCTGTCTCGCTCTCTCTCTCTCTCTCTCTCTCTCTCTCTCTCTCTCTCTCTCTCTCGCTCTCTCTCTTTTTTTATCACTCTCTCTTTTTATTACCGTCTGTCTGTCTGTCTGTCTGTCTCTATTTTTTTGCACTCTGTTCTCTCTCTCTCTCTCTCTCTCTCTCTCTCTCTCTCTCTCTCTCTCTCTCTCTCTCTCTGTCTCGCTCTCTGTCTCGCTCTCTTTTTTTGTCACTCTCTCTTTTTTCCACTGCGTTCTCTCTCTCTCTCTCTCTCTCTCTCTCTCTCTCTCTCTCTCTCTCTCTCTCTCTCTCTCCCTATCTCTCTCCCTCTCTCTCTCTCTCTCTCCCTCCCTCTCTCTCTCTCTCTCCCTCTCTCTCTCCCTCTCCTTCTCTCTCTCTCTCTTTTTACATTTAGTCAAGTTTTTACTAAATGTTTTATCGTAGGGAGGGGAATCGAGACGAGGGTCGTGGTGTATGTGTGTCTGTGTGTGTGTGTGTAGAGCGATTCAGAGTAAACTACTGGACTGATCTTCGTGAAACTTGACATGAGAGATCCTGAGTATCTCCAGACGTTTTTTTCAAATTTTTTAATACATGTCTTTGATGACGTCATATCTGGCTTTTCGTGAACGTTGAGGCGGCACTGTCACGCTCTTATTTTTTTAACCAAATTGGTTGATATTTTGGTCAAGTAATCTTTGACAAAGCCCGGACTTTGGTATTGCATTTCAGCTTGAAGGCTTAAAAATGAATGAATGAAACTCATTAAAGTTGTCATTAAAATCGATTTTTTGCAAACAGATTTAAAATTGATTGCATCGTATTCTTCATCACATTCTGAATCTAAAAATATATACATATGTCATGTTTACTCTTAAAATGTGATCACAATTAACGAAAATAGATTAGTCTTACGATTAAAATTTAAGAAATCGATCCAAAAATGATTTCATCTTATTCTTTATCATTTCCTGATTCCAAAAACATATAGATATGATAGGTTGTATTCAAAACAAGCTCAGAAAGTTAACAAGAATACAGAAAAGCGCGCTTTCCTGCTTAGCACAATACGCTACCGCGCTATTCTGGCGTGTCAATTTCACTGCGTTTTGCACGTGGGAGGTGAGCGATTTCCTTCTCGCGGGGATTGACGAAGCTGTACTGTCTTGGTGAAAAAATACAGTGCGTTCAGTTTCATTCCGTGAGTTCGACAGCTTGACTAAATGTAGTAATTTCGCCTTACGCGATTTGTTTTACATTTAGTCAAGTTTTGACTAAATGTTTTAACATAGAGGGGGAATCGAGACGAGGGTCGTGGTGTATGTGTGTGTGTGTGTGTGTCTGTGCGTGTGTGTGTGTAGAGCGATTCAGAGTAAACTACTGGACCGATCTTTATGAAATTTTACATGAGAGTTCCTGGGTATGATATGGGTATGTTTTTTCTGTTTTTAGATAAATGTCTTTGATGACGTCATATCCGGCGGCACTGTCACACCCTCATGTTTTAATCAAATGGATTGAAATTTTGACCAAGCAATCTTCGACGAAGGCCGGACTTTGAAATTGCATTTCAGCTTAGAGGCTTAAAAATTAATTAATGATTTTGGTCATTAAAAATCTGAAAATTGTAATTAAAAATTTTTTTTATAAAATGATCCAAAATTACGTTCATCTTATTCTTCGTCATTTTTTGATTCCAAAAACATATAAATATGTTATATTCGGATTAAAAACAAGCTCTGAAAATTTAAGATATAAAAATTATGAATAAAATAAAATTTCCGAAATCGATTTAAAAACAATTTCATCTTATTCCTTGTCGGTGCCTGATTCCAAAAACATATAGATATATGTTTGGATTAAAAACACACTCAGAAAGTTAAAACGAAGAGAGATACAGAAAAGCGTGCTATGCACCACAGCGCAACCACTACCGCGCTAAACAGACTCGCTAATTTCACTGCCTTTTGCACGAGCGGCGGACTACGGTCATTGTGAAAAAATGCAGTGCGTTCAGTTTCATTTTGTGAGTTCCACAGCTTGACTAAATGTAGTAATTTCGCCTTACGCGACTTGTTTTTGTTGTTGCATTCCATTATCTGGGCACAAGCGCATTACCGTGTGTCATTGCTCGAGCTATATATTCGTGCTGTCATTGGTCGAGGTATGTTCCTGGCTTGGAATTGGCGTTGGGATTTT
>NW_027127429.1:0-17500 GCF_037325665.1 Littorina saxatilis
GGCGCACACACACACACACACACACACACACACACACACACACACACACACACACACACACGCGCGTGCGCGCGCAGATTCTTTCTTACAGAGAGGACGACTTCTTAAAGTCTATTATATTTTGCGAACTGACTCAAACGTCCAGCAGAAGAAAGTTGAAAAAAAGACCGACAACGGAGGAAAAGAACAAGAAGATACTAGATCTAACGCCGTTGCGACGACCTGCTCACACAACTGTTTGTGAAACTCACCACGCTTGCTTCTAGCCGGAGGAGATCGGACGCGTACTGAAATCGAAGAAGGTGCTTTGGAAATTCCTTGAAGTTGAATGCAAAACAAATAACCGGACATCTGCAGAACCACCGCGGGCCGGATTTAGTTGACAATGCGTCATCATCACGAGTGACGTCAAGATATTTCGACATTTGTTTGTACATTACGTCACTCCAAGTGAGAAAGTCATACCGCTGTGCTGTCGCAGATCTTCTTGCCAGCAATTATCCAGCATTGGCCCACTGCTGGCGTGCCAGCAAAAACCCACCTATAATTGCCAGCAAATCGCCACCTATGGCCCAATGCTGGCAAACAAGCACTGGGCCACCAATGGCGTGCCAACAGTGGGCCAATTAAGGCATTTTACTGGCCGACAATATTACTGGAATGCCAGAGATGGGCCAGTGATGGCAAGCCATAACTGGGCCTTTGTTGGCAAACCATAATTGGCCCAGTGTTGGTTTTTTTATGGCCAGCTTTACCAAACTTGCCAGCAAAAAGCCAGCAGTGGCCCAGTTCTGGCATGTTTATTGGGCTACTGGCCGTATAAAATTTCATCTCACACGGCATCACTGCAGAGCGCCTAGAACTGTACCCACGGAATATGCGCGATATAAGCCTCATTGATTGATTGATTGATTGATGGTTAGATCTTGTCTGTGCATGAGATGACGTGTCGGTGTGTGTTTTTCTTTGTTTTTATATATGTTACAGTAAGAACACGTACCTAGGGATTACGCGTAATCCCTGAATATTTCAGTGAATACGCGTAATCCCCGTTTCACTCAGGGATTTCACGTAATCACTGACATTTCTAGTCATTACGGGTAATACCTGAACAATTGTCCCAGTAATTACGCGTAATCCCTGATGCTCATTTGATCATCATATACCAACGTTGCGACGATCATAGCATACCTTCACTGAATGCTCAATAGTAAGAACCCGTAAAATGACAGGTCTAATTTCAGGGATTTCGCGTAAACACTGGGAATGTCAGTGATTACGTGAAATCCCTGAGTGAAACGTGGATTACGTGTATTCACTAAAATGCTCAGGAATTACTCGTATTCCCTAGGTACGGGTTCTTACTGTAACATATATATATGTGACAGTCTATATGTCTGCGTGCATGCATGCATGCCCCTCTGTCTGTCGGCACGCTACTCTAGAGTTATTTCCCCATCAGGAGTTTTATGTTAAAAAGACGCTGATTTATTCCCTTACGGCAAGCCTGCATGTCTGCTTGTCTGTCTGTCTGTCTGTCTGTCTGTCTGTCTGTCTGTCTGCCTGCCTGTCTGTCTGTCTGTCTGCTTGTCTGTCTGTCTGCTTGTCTGTCTGTCTGTCTGTCGGTCTGTCTGTGTGTCTGTGTGTCTGTCTGTCTGTCTGTCTGCTTGTCTGTCGGTCTGTCTGTGTGTCTGTCTGTCTGTCTGTCTGTCTGCTTGTCTGTCTGTCTGCTTGTCTGTCGGTCTGTCTGTGTGTCTGTGTGTCTGTCTGTCTGTCTGTCTGCTTGTCTGTCTGTCTGTCTGTCTGTCTGTCTGTTTGTCTGTCTGTCGCTTCGTTGACGGAAAACGCTAATTTACAAGTCATGTCATTAAGATCAAACGTCTTTTCTGATCCACTATCAATGTCTTCAATTTTCGTCCATATTTTACATTCACTTCACGTGCCTGTTGTCCAGAACTCTCAAGTACTGGTGAGATTCTCTCGACATGTGTTAAAAGAAAAAGGGAGGCCATCCCCTCATTCAGCCAATTAGTCAGCACCCATAATTGTCCTTTTTTCGGCCGGGGGGAGCGGGGGTGTAATTAGTCCTATCCCTTCTGCTCCTGTTAGCTTGACAATGATTGTGTGTGTGTTTTTAACGACCAGGACTAAATGGGGACACATGCATCTTCCAACCTGGACCATAACTTCTTTTTTTTTTCAGCTGACAAAATTGGCACATGGTATGGCGGCATACTTCTACGCATTTTGTTACAGGCATTTTTTTCTATGTCCTTTTAGCACAAACCTGCAACATGACTGACCTCAATTTTGGCTGACGAGACACACCCACTGAAACCTGAATTTGACTCTCGACGCATTGACAGGAGTGGTAGACTGAGGGCTATGGTTGCTAGAACGTCACGTTTCCGCAATTCTTTTGTTCCCAGAGCTATCCATGCTTTCAACCAATCACATGTTAGAGGCCTCTATCATGTTTCTCTGTCATAATTATTACTGTACTCTGTTGCTGGGTTATCTGTAATGTATGTATTTTTAGTAACTGTATTACCGTAGCCCAAATGTGCGGTGTTCTAGTCGACATGTGGTGCTTTGTAAACCTTGTGTGCGCGTGGATGTGGAGGTGGACTCTTGGACGTCTTTTTGTTATTGGAATTATGGTTTTTGTTAATTTGTATTGCTGTTGCTGTTGTTGTGTGAGTGAGTTGTGAGTTGGCAGACTTGACTTGACGGATGACTGTTTGCGTTAGGGAGACTGTGTTTAGTATGCATTCTTATTCTTTTGATTGGAAATGAGTATTGTTACAACATAATTTCCATATGGATTAATAAATTTGAGTTGAGTTGAGTTGAGTTGAGTTGAGTTTTATTTTAGTCTGACGGTCAGTGACTCGTGTCTGTCACAGTGTCTGTCTGCCAGTCTCTGTCTTTCTCAGTCTATGTCTCTTTCTCTCTTTCTCTTTTTTCTCCCCCCCCCCCTCTCTCTCTCTCTCTCTCTCTCTCTCTCTCTCTCTCTCTCTCTCTTTCTCTCTCATCATCATCATCATCATTCGTGCTTCTTCGCCCCTTACGCACCCCCTTCCTCATTACTGTTTTAGTTTCTTTTTATCTAAAATCTCCTTTCAGCGGGAGGAAGCATGTCAAGGCACTTGTCAAAGGTTTGAGATGCTTCGCCAGTTCACGATCGCCAGAAACTTGACACAAATGCAATTTTCCCCTATGATTTTTCGCTCAATGAAAATAATTACCCTGGCAAATGACTCATGAAGCTCTTGGTGAGGTTAGACTAAACGAATTACGATGCAAGACAAGAGAGTGTCAGCTCCTTCGCGATTGCATAATTTATTGGGGAGTATAGGAGAGCGACAGAAAAAGAACATGAAAAACTTCTCAATGCATTATTCGTTTAGTCCTGCATGGGATTATTAATTATTTTTGTGGGGTTTTTTTGTTTTGTTTTTTTGGGGGGAGTGCTTTTACGCTTTTTTACATTTAGTCAAGTTTTGACTAAATGTTTTAACATAGAGGGGGAATCGAGACGAGGGTCGTGGTGTATGTGTGTGTGTGTGTGTGTCTGTCTGTCTGTCTGTCTGTCTGTGCGTGTGTGTGTGTGTAGAGCGATTCAGAGTAAACTACGGGACCGATCTTTATGAAATTTTACATTAGAGTTCCTGGGTATGATATCCCCAGACCTTTTTTTCATTTGTTCCATAAATGTCTATGATGACGTCATATCCGGCTTTTTGTAAAAGTTGAGGCGGCACTGTCACACCCTCATTTTTCAATCAAATTGATTGAAATTTTGGCCAAGCAATCTTCGACAAAGGCCGGACTTTGGTATTGCATTTCAGCTTGGAGGCTTAAAGATTAATTAATGAATTTGGTCATTAAAAATCTGAAAATTGTAATTAAAATTATTTTTTTAGAAAACGATCCAAAATTACGTTTATTTTGTTTTTCATCAATTTCTGATTCCAAAAACATATAAATATGTTATATTCAGATTAAAAACAAGCTCTGAAAATTAAAAATATAAAAATTATGATGAAATTAAAATTTCCGAAATCCATTTAAAAACAATTTAATCTTATTCCTTGTCGGTTCCTGATTCCAAAAACATATAGATATGATATGTTTGGATTAAAACCACGCTCAGAAAGTTCAAACGAAGAGAGGTACAGAAAAGCGTGCTATGCAGCACAGCGCGACCACTACCGCACTATTCTGGCTTGTCGATTTCACTGCCTTTAATTTGCCAGGAGCTGTGGACTGACGAAACTACGTGTATGCGGTCTTTGTGAAAAAAGCAGTGCGTTCAGTTTCGTTCTGTGAGTTCGACAGCTTGACTAAATGTTGTTATTTCGCCTAACGCGACTTGTTTTCTTTTTACATTTAGTCAAGTTT
Organism: Littorina saxatilis; assembly: GCF_037325665.1. Taxonomy (NCBI): domain Eukaryota; kingdom Metazoa; phylum Mollusca; class Gastropoda; order Littorinimorpha; family Littorinidae; genus Littorina; species Littorina saxatilis. The sequence goes on from NW_027127429.1 coordinate 4,405, forward strand.
TGACTGAATGTTTTAACATAGAGGCGGAATCGAGACGAGGGTCGTGGTGTGTGTGAGTGTGTGTGTCTAACTGTCTGTCTGTGCGTGTGTGTGTGCAGAGCGATTCAGACTAAACTACTGGACCGATCTTTATAAAATTTGACATGAGAGTTCCTGGGAATGATATCCCCGGCATTTGTTTTGAATTTTATCGATAAATACCTTTGATGACGTCATATCTGGCTTTTTGTACAAGTTGAGACGGCACTGTCACACTCTCATTTTTCAATCAAATTGATTGAAATTTTGGCAAAGCAATCTTCGACGAAGGCCGGACTTTGGTATCACATTTCAGCTTGGTGGCTTAAAAACTATGATAAAAATTAATTTTCCGAAATCGATTTAAAAACAATTTCATCTTATTTCTTGTCGGTCCCTGATTCCAAAAACATATAGATATGATATGTTTGGATTAAAAAAAAAACCTCACTAAGCTAAAAAGTATAGACATACAGAAAAGCGTGTTATCCTGCTCAGCGCGACCACTACCGCACAATTCTGCATGGCTTGTCGATTTCACTGCCTTTGCCACGAGCGGTGGACTGACGAAACTACGAGTATGTGGTCTTGGTGAAAAAAGCAGGGCGTTCAGTTTCATTCTGTGAGTTCGACAGCTTGACTAAATGTTGTTATTTCGCCTTACGCGACTTGTTTCTTTTTGGCATTTATCAATAATACATGCATGGCATGCGCTTTTATATAGAGATTTTTTTTCCCAAAACGATGATGGCATTAGAAAAGGCTATTTGTGGAGCGGGTCATGTCAAGTCCATGCAGGTATCGTGTTTTATTAATCCTGAAATCCCTGGGAAAATTATGATACGCCAGGAGTGCATGAGATGGAAATTAGACGCCGAAAGAATAACATCTTTTATATTCGATCACGACGAAGCAATCGTGCATGCATGTTTATCCTAAAATGACATTAAAAGGCGCTCGTGTTTTAATTTTCATTTTTTTTTTTTTTTTATAACATGCGCAGATTAAACCGATTAACTGATGGATGGATGGATTGTTGGATTAAACACTGGGAGAAGGAACAAGCGTCGGAACAAGCAAAAAGAGAATAAAATAACATAAATTCATAAAAGAGAGAAGAAAAGAGAAAGAGAAAAAAGGAAAAAAAGAGAGAGTGAAGAGGAGAGAAAGAGGAGAAGAGGAGAGAAAGAAAAAAAAGAGGTTACTTTGTACGCGAAACAATTATCTCTGGGGCGACCACATTCTATTCAGTACGGTTAATAGTGGACTGTCACCCAAGTATGTACTCAGAATCTTTCTTTTCTGCTATTCTTGTTCCTACACCCAAGGATGTACGTAGCCAAGTATGCAGTCACAATCTTTACACAACTTTCCCTGCCAATCACAACCCCAGGAATGATGTTTGTGCTTGTGATCTCTTTGCAGGTCAAGCTTACAAGGTCTGTAATTTCCCGTGTAAACTCAGACATCTTCCCAGAGACGTGAATAAGCTTGTGTTCTGTTCTGTTTGGATACCTCTTGTTTAAATCGTTGATCATTTCCGAAGGACAACCTTCCGCTGGCAAGCGTCTGAGGCTAGTGTCAAAAAATAACTGTGTAAGTTGTCGTGAGTCTCAAGAAAGAAAGGAAAAACGAAGAAAAATTAAGAGTAAAAACATTAAAAAGGAAATAAGAAATACATTTTTAAAGCTTAAAAATAAACAGTAAGGAAGGAAACGAATAGAAGATGTGGAAGGGTGGGGAGGGTGCGGGTTTCACTTTGCAAACGGACACACGCACTGATACAATTACAGACAGATGACCAAAAAAAACCATACATACCCACACGCTCGAACGCACACACACACACACACACACACACACACACACACACACACACACACACACACACACACATTTATGTATATATATATATATACACACACACACATATACACACACACACATTATATATACACACACACACACACACACGCACACACACGCACGCACACACACACACACACACACACACACACACACACACACACACACACGATGAGAGAGAGAGAGAGACAGAGAGAGAGAGAGAGAGAGAGTCAGGGAGAGAGAGAGAGAGGGGGAGAGAGAGACAGAGAGAGAGACAGAGAGAGAGAGTCAGGGAGAGAGAGGGAGAGAGAGAGACCGTGACAGAGAGAGAGACAGAGAGCGAGAGAGAGAGAGTCAGGGAGAGAAAGAGAGAGGGAGAGAGACAGCTCAGAAGACGTAGGCCTACTTAAAACGTCAGTAGACGTATCGACGACAGCGACGCATAATGGAAGGGTAGTCCCAGACATCTATTGTTTTGTACTTACTCGCACACGGGCCCGGGACCCCCCCCCCCCACCCCCCGCCTCCCCGCGCACACGGGCCCGGGACTTCTTCCGCCCCCCCCCCCCACCCCCTACTTTGTATCCCCAACCCCCACCACCGCCAAACCCTTCCTAGCAAGCACACGAAAGAGACTTTATCTGAGACGACTACTATATATAGTCTACATCCGGATTGGTCACCAACCACCACCATGTACAACCATTCCCCCACCCCAAACCCCCCACCACCACACCCTCCCCCCCCACCACACACACATACACACACACCTCCACCCCCATTCCCACCCCGGAAAATCCAAAGCTCTGAGACACCAACCATTCCCGGGGTCCTACATCTAGAATGGTCACCAACCGCCCCACCTAACCCCCCCCCCCCCCCCACCACCATCCCCATCTACACCACCACCACCTCCACCACCCCCAGCCCGGAAAATCCAAACCTCTCCGATCCGGGGCTCCTATATCCAGACTAGTCGTCTTGTTTTGCCGGCGGGTTTGCCGAGACCAACAGAAGATGTCTGGGACCACCGAGCGGTCTACGTGACCCCAGACGAGACCAAGCGACGCACACTAGAGGGCGCCGAAGATTAAAGACCCATTTTAGTAACGTCTTGCGCCGGTCCCGCCACCTAGGAGCAACACGTACGAGATCTTGGGTTACCTCCCTCAGTCCCGAGCTGGGGTAGAAGAGTTTTAAAGGGACGCAAATCGGAATCCAGTTGCTCCCCTTTGATATCCATCGTGTGAATATATTGATCCGTCTGCACCGTGATCGCCGATCCCCTTTGAGGGTTCTAGGGTTCTAATTGCACATCGATTACGTGGATTGATTTTGATTTTTCTTCTGTTTGTGTGTGTGTGCGTGTGTCTTTCTTCTTTTATTTTTTCTTTCATTTTTCTGTCAGGGATCTAATGAGTCTTGGAGAGACGGCAATCGAAGGTGTTACGTTAACCTGCTTTCTGCATGAAAAAGAGAAAGTCGGTTAATTGTGTACGTGCGTGTCTGTTGTTCGTTAGAAAAAATATAGGATAGGTTTATTCTGTAAAACTGTATTGTATTGCCAAGCCTCTAACCAGTGAAGGCCCTGGGGTCGGTTTCATGGATCACAAACACAGTCAGTCACTGAAACGCAGTTAAACGAATTAAATGCAGTAATTCAACGAAATCGGGTATCATGAAAAAGATGTGGCCGTCTGTGCCTCTTCGCACGGGGAGTTGCCCGAGTGCAGTGCTGCCCTCCCCCAGCACCGTGTTCGGACAATCGCATTCGTGTGACGAAGCGGTGGTCAGACTGTCAGTGTGACAATCGCGAGTCCATGAAACTGGCTTCTTGGAGGTGATTCGTACACTACTGCGATTATTTTCCCCAAAAGTCCATGGGCATTGCATGGTCTCTGCGACTGTTTTCTTCAAAAGTTCAGGTACATTGATTGGTACATTCGACTGTTCTTCCACAAAGTCAATGAACAATTGATATCAGTAATATAAGTCTTCCGCGAAATACTTGACCCTCCACCTCTCAACCCTCCGCACTCCCCCCCCCCCCCCTCCCTCAACGATCCTCAATAAGTCTAGGGACTAAACTAAACTTAACCGAACCGATGCCGATCACCTCTAAAAAAAAACTCCAGCATTGCACAGACTCACCAACAACAAAAGAGTTGCACTTCATGTTTATGTTCACCATGCAGCCGCCGTACAAACAAGCTGAATAAACAGAGAGTAGCTAGGGAACACAGAAAGAATAGAATACTCACGGGGGCTAACAGACTCGGCGTCTAACAGGAAATCAAGTTTCCTATGCCCTGTCCAAACTGGACACGATAAATTGAACTGTTAATTGAAACTCTCTCGTTCAGTTTAAGAGCTGCTGCAATTCACAGTGATCATTTGTTAAACTTTCCCCCCTGATGTCTCTCTCTCCTGAGTACTGCTTTTTTCTCGTCTCTAGCGACCTTATCAGGGGTGACGGGTACAAATCCATTTGTTTCGTGATTCGATTAAGATTTTTTTTTTTTTTGTATTGGATTTTCCATATACTGCTTCTAGTTGTTGGGTTTTTAAGTCTGTTTTATCACTCGCATTGAAAACACACTGACGCGCTTGAATTAACACAGACAGACACACAGACATATACACAGACGCACACACACAGACAGACAGGCACACGCACACAGACAGACAGACATACACACGCACACGGACACACACACACACACACAAACACACACACACATAAACACACACACACACACACACACGACACACACACACACACAAATACTGTACAGGGACAAAATGTATATCCATATGTATGGGACATGCCAAAACAAAATCATATCTGCAAATAGCGACTCAGGTCAAAATCGTGCTCATGTCGTTATCCTTCGAAAAAATGATTGGTATCTGAGCAGGAAGGTGTGTATACAATTCGAAAAATAATCACTGTCTCGCGACTGGACACGCGGTTTAGGTCAGCGCACTGACCATCTTAATTAGAGGAATAGAGACACTTCCCCAAAACGTGCTGGGCGTGACGTTAAAGTGCGCAAACGAATGTATATATATACGACTGGCCACTTAGGGAGTTTTATAATCATTTTTAAATATAGTGACGTGACAACACGCAGATGAAAAGGTCAAAGAAATGACCAACTGTCCATGTTGCCGGATAAAGAATCACATATTGGAGTCAGCTGCGTGCGAGCTTTGCACGATAATGACCACTGGATAAACGTGTGCGTTTTTTTTTATAATGAATTCTATATTCAGAGGGTATGACAAATAGGTACAAAATGGTATGAAAAGGTAGCTGTATGCGAGTGAACGTGAGTGGTAGGATGTGTGCGGAGGGACAAAGAGAGAGAGAGAGAGAGAGTGTGTGTGTGCGTGTGTGTGTGTGTGTGTGTCAGTGTGTGTGTGTGTGTGCCGTGTTAGTGTGGGTGCGTGCGTGCGTGCGTGCGTCCGTGCGCGAGTGTGTGCGTGCGTGCGCGCGTGCGCGTGCGTGCCTGCGTGTGCGTACGTGCGTGCGTGCGTGCGTACGTGCGTGCGCGTGTGTGTGTGTGCGTGCGTGTGTGTGTGTGTGTGTGTCCTTGTGTACGTTTGTGTGCGTGTCCTGTTGTGAGTCTGTCTGTGTGCCTGTCTACCCGAGGCTGTGCCTGTGTTGACGTGTTCGTCTGCGTGTGTCAGTCTGTTAGTATATGTGTGTCTGTCCGTCTATCCGTGTAAGTTCCTTTTCACGTCCGCATGAGTTACTGTTTCACAGTGTCAGTGTGTGCGGGCCGAACATGCCCGAACCAGTACTCTCCAAGGCGCTACATTAAATGCCACCAGCACCAAGTTCAGCCGATCCGAGCTAAACCTTAACCTGACAACATTAATTACGTGAACGTAACACCTCGCGGAGACTGCTGCGAAATCCAATCTATCGATCTCGCCATACAGACTTTTTTCAAACCCAGCTGATTTCTCGCCAACGCTAACTTGACTGCACCAAGTTATCCCCGCGCTGACCTCAATCTAACGATTTTGCCGCCTGATGCACGTGTGGCTTTATTTACTTCCGCTTGTTTTGACTGTCAAAACGAGGTCAAGGTCGAAAGCAGAAAGAAAAGGACAAACGCATAATAATTATATGTCCTGCAAAATATTTACCAGCTCGCGCGCGTGTCATTGTGACCCAGCTAGACCCGCCACTGATCTTCCGCCATGCCGCACTCCACTGTACCCACCCCTCTCTCTCTCTCTCTCTCTCTCTCTCTCTTTCTCGGTCTTTTGCGCATGCCATCGTGACTCCAATTATGGTATAACGCTTGCGTTTGTAGCTCATCGATCCCTCTCTCCACTTTCTGAGAACAACAACAGAATGCCTGAGTGGAAAAAATCGCGCAGTCAACCGTGAGTGTATAGACGAAAAGTATAACCCAGAGAAAAAGTGATGTCTACTCGGGCAAAAGAAGACAACGAAGTTATTTGGCCCCAGAGACCTGTCGAAGAGTGCATCTCTTGGACAAGATGTCTGGCACGTGGAGAGAGTGTGTGTGTGGGGGGGGGGTGAGGGGGGACAGAGAGAGCAGTGTGTACGGATAGAGAGAGAGAGAGAGAGAGAGAGAGAGAGAGACAGACAGAGGGAGAGAGACAGACAGACTGACAGAGAGAGAGAGAGAGAGAGAGAGAGACACACACACACACACACACACACACACACACACACACATGACTGAACTGAATTTTATTTCTTCTTCTTGTCGTTCGCTGTTAGATCGTCAGTCCGGACTGCAGGGCGAAACGTGCTGTCCTCTCGAATTGTATTTAACAAGGATGACGATTTTAGGCTTTTCTTCATGGCAGCATTGCTTCGAAGTTTAGTCTGATTGTTGCCCTCCTAAATATCAATGAAACCGAAAGCAAGTTTTATATATGACAGCATCGGACATTTGACAAGAGTGACAGTCCATCTAGGAAGCACGCAATGATCACTAAGTGCCATGAACTTTTAAGCCCAACTACATTGAACAAGAAAGTAGGAGCTTGTCAGGATTCCATCGGAAAAATGGCTGTCTTGATGTCAACGGAGAACCAGTCATGTCTCCAGTCACGCCATCTGTGATCTGATGTCATTGAACCCTCTACAACTGCAAGTCATCATCATCATCATCATTATCAGCAGCAGCAGCAGCAGCAGCCGCAGCAGCAGCAGCAGCATCATTATCATCATCATCATCGTCATTATCATCATCATCATCATCGTCATTATCCTCAGCATCACTACCACCACCACAAAGTAAAATGTGCACAAAAACGCAAAACAAGAACTATAATTTATGAAATCAAAGTAAAATGAATGGGCTTCTATGTGCTCCTTGTCTCCGTTGCTGGAAACAAAAATAGTCCTGATGGCTATACGTTATCTATGACACTGCGATCCTAGTTACTGTTACACCAATACAGACGCCATCTTTCATCAAGGGAAGTAATCCACCTCAACAACCACAAAGAGTGCCCCTTCTTTGTCCTTTCTCCGCCTATTTCACGACATTTAATTACGCTTCCAATACACTTTGTAAGGTGGGTTTTTTCCCTCGGGTAGTATTCCTATAATGTAGCAGTGGACAGTCAAGGTCACTTGGAATTAGGTATTCGTCTGTCTTGTTTTAAGTCTTCTTAAATCCATATTTCACGAAAAAGAGATCTGTCATTTTTTTCATGAACTTCCAATAGAAAAAGCTATGTAATATGCACGCAACAATTATCCAGTTCTTTTCAACAGTTGAGGAATAGCTCGCCTAGATCTGGAAGAAAGGTGCAAGTCTACTCAACCAGTTTAAACCCCTTTTCTTGTAAACATACTAGTAAAATGACCTAATATGCACAATACGCATTCTTTGTCAAAACTAAATGTCTTAATGACCTATAATTCACAAATCACTGCTCTGCAAAATACACGTTTTGCTGCAAGTCAAATTCATTCCCACTCCAACCCCTGTTCTAATCCCCCCTACTACGTAGTAGTGGTACCGTACCGGCTTCGTGAGAAGGGCAAACAACTCCGCGATAAATCAAGGAAGAGACCAACAAAGGGGCGAGCACTCCCGACGTGTTTATTAACTGGTTGTCTAGCCCACAGACGATAAATCTGGTAGGCGAAGAACGGGGATTTGTTTGCCCCAATATTGAACGCGGATTGATATAGCTCTTCTGTTCAAACCACACTTTATTCTTCTCTGGTTTTTTTTTTTTTTCCTTTTTCTATTTTCTTAATCATTTATTGTTATTTTTTATGTTTACCCTTTTCCCCCTTTCTTTTTTTAACCAGTACCTTTTTTCGTCTCACATTTCGAGTCTTCAATCAAACATTTACTGCGATGAACAGGTGGGGACGGTTTTGTTCGGGTAATGCTAAATGCCGGCTTCGACAATCCGTTTAACGACCAAATCATCGCGCGAGTCAATGTTTGTGGAAATTAGAGACAATGCCCCGTGTGTGTGTGGGGCTTAAGGAGTCTTTTTCACGGCCTTTTAACGGCATTATCGACGTCTGTTTGACGATATTAGCGTTGTAAGTGTCCGTGGGTGGTCAGGCGTCCTTGTTTATACACTACCCACACGATTGTGTGTTTTGCAATATGTTTCTGTTGATTTTACTGGGAGCCGTCTATACTTCGTTTTGTTGCGCTGAAATTTGAGAGGAATTATGTATGCAGTTTCCTGACTGACCTTGCTGTACCTATTTATCTTCGGGGTACACGTATTGTCAAACGAAGGTTTACTTGGTTTCAGAGAAATTTCCAAAAGGTCGTTTTTTTACACTCCCGGTATAGGGGTGTGTATAGGTTTCGCTCGATGTGTTTGTTTGTGTGTTTGTTTGTGTGTTTGTGTTCGCATATAGATCTCAAGAATGAACGGACCGATCGTCACCAAACTTGGTGAACAGGTTCTATACATTCCTGAGACGGTCCTTACAAAAATTGGGACCATGCAGTCAAACACACGGTTAGGGAGTTATTGGTGGATTAAAATTATACAAGGATTTATACAGGGACATCTTCATGGTCAAAGGGAAATAACCATTCTCATTCAGTCACTGCCACCAACTGAGAAGGTTATTTCCCTTTGACGGGGGTGTTTTTCCTACCTCGTAGGAATTTCTTGTTGTGTGTGTTTTTACATTTAGTCAAGTTTTGACTAAATGTTTTAACATAGAGGGGGAATTGAGACGAGGGTCGTGGTGTATGTGTGTGTGTGTGTGTGTGTGTGTGTGTGTGTGTCTGTGTCTGTGTCTGTGTCTGTGTCTGTGTCTGTGTGTCTGTCTGTGCGTGTGTGTGTGTGTGTGTGTGTGTGTGTAGAGCGATTCAGACCAAACTACTGGACCGATCTTTATGAAATTTTACATGAGAGTTCCTGGGAATGATATCCCCGGATGTTTTTTTTCTTTTTTTCGATAAATACCTTTAATGACGTCATATCCGTCTTTTTGTAAAAGTTGAGGCGGCACTGTCACACCCTCATTTTTCAATCAAATTGATTGAAATTTTGGCCAAGCAATCTTCGACAAAGGCCGGACTTCGGCATTGCATTTCAGCTTGGTGGCTTAAAAATTAATTGATAACTTTGGTCATTAAAAATCTGAAAATTTTATAAAACGATTCAAATTTACGTTCATCTTATTCTTCAGCATTTTCTGATTCCAAAAACATATAAATATGTTATATTTTGATTAAAAACAAGCTCTGAAAATTAAAAATATAAAAATTATGATCAAAATTAAATTTTCGAAATCAATTTAAAATCACTTTCATCTTATTCCTTGTCGGTTCCTGATTCCAAAAACATATAGATATGATATGTTTGGATTAAAAACACGCTCAGAAAGTTAAAACGAAGAGATGTACAGAAAAGCGTGCTATCCTTCTCAGCGCAACTACTACCCCGCTCTTCTTGTCAATTTCACTGCCTTTGTCACGAGCGGTGGACTGACAATGCTACGAGTATACGGTCTTACTGAAAAATTGCAGTGCGTTCAGTTTCATTCTGTGAGTTCGACAGCTTGACTAAATGTTGTATTTTCGCCTTACGCGACTTGTTTTTGTTTTTCTTAATTGTACAAACATTTTGTGTGTGCATTATTTTGTGTGTGTTTTTCATGTACAGTAATTATACGCCATTTTCTTTTTATTTTGGACCAAAAATCACTTTTACACAGATCGAGACCGTGTCCCCCTACCTTGTGCCCCCCCCCCCTCCCCCATCCCCCCAACCCCCCCCCCCATCCCCCCGCCCCCAACCCCCCCCCCCCCACACACACACACACACCACCGCCCCATCCCACCCTCCACTCGCATGGCCTTCCCCTTCCAATAAGGAGAGAACAGACAGACAGATCTTCCAGACAGCCAGTTTCCGCCGGTCAGCCGGCATATTAAAACCAGGGTCAACTCGGGTCTCGTTGCCCGTCGGAATGCCAGACGTCTGAACGTCTGAAGCAAGTGGACGCAAGGTCTGTAAGGGTCTAATTCGTTCGCTAGATTTATGTGGGTGCCTTGCGAGTGTGACTTGATGCAGGGAGGATCGATGTAATCTTCAACAATAGTGTTCGGCGATTATTAAGATTAATGGGGAAGAATAAAATCCTTCCATGAAGTTCGTTTGGTGGTTGGCAATGCGATTGTTTCTTGGTAAAGCCTGCTTTAGACGGAGCTGGTATAGGGTCGCGATCGAAGTGCTAATGAAACTTTGGAGAGAAAAGTGAAAACAGTTCCTGATTATTTTTTTTGTTTATAAAAGAAGAAATTACTGATTCAAAAGCAGCAGAAAAAATGTACTCCACATGCCAAACATCTGATCGTCTGAGAAAACTTGACGCAAAACATGTGTCTTATAATTCGTTAGCCCTCTTTTAGATTGTTGTGGCTAGTCACCTCGGTACTATAGTTGCGCCACAGATCGTAAGATTTCTGACAGTTTGAGACCAGTGGATGCAAAGTCTATGAGAAGGGTAAATTCGTCTGCTGCGTGTCAGCTTGTTGTGGTGGATCACCTCGGTTCTAGGTGCCCCACAGTTCGCCAGACTTCTGACCGTCTGGAACAAGTGGACGCCAATGTAAAAGGGTCGGAATCATTCGCTCGGTTGGCTACGACGTGTCTATGTGTCCCCATGCAACGGAGCATCATGCAGCAATTTTTCGCCGGTCAGCCAGTATAAAACCAGGTTCACCTTGGGTCTTCGTATCTGTTGGCATATCAGAATTTATATCCTTGAAAGGTTCTAATTTGTTTGCCCTGTTTCAGCTCGTTGTGATTGGTCACCTCGGTTCTTGGTGCCAGTCGGAAGGTCAGACTTCTGACCGTCTGGGACCACAGAGATATAGAATATCTCTGTGTCTGGGACAAGTGGACGCAAAATATAAAAGGGTCGGAATCATACGCTCGGTTGGCTACGACGTTTCTTTGCGTCCCCTGTACCGGAGCATTATAGAGGCATTTCCTGTCGGTCAACCAGCATGAAGTGTAGTCAAGTGGCGTATCCAGTCTTTTTGTATAATTATCTCCTGCCCGACCCAGTTGCCTCCCCTGTCTATTATCTTCCCCTGACCCAAGTTGTGTCTCCAGCTAGGATTATTGTGTGTTTACTATCGTAGGGTAGACTCTTGACCGGATTCCTTTCTAACCTCTTATCTCAGATTTAGGTGGTCGTTATGTAATGTGCCGCCAGACTGTCTGGGTATCGTTGGACGGCGTTTTGTCAAGTGGGTGTCATTTCTTTTGACAGGGTACATTATAGAAGATGCCAGGTAGCTTGGAGGTTTTAGTCTCTTACCTCCCCCCCTTCTTTGTAACTGGTTGTAATCTAATGAGCCTTATCCGGTGTGCGTAATATTTCCGGTGCTTGACACCTCTGTAACGATGTCTGCCTCTTTAACGATCGCTTTCATTTGGCAGGCAATCTTAAGACGACACCCCCCGTTGTCTGACACCTAGGTAGCCTCCCTATTGGCTATCGGAAGTGATCAGCCTTTAAAAGAGAGCATTAGGCTAGATCAGCAGACGCGTTTAGTGAGACCGATCATCGAGTGAGCTGGGTGCTGCTCATATGTTGTTGTCGTGAAAGTGTCGAACCTCTGCCCAAATTTATCGCGACTTGTGAACCTGTGCTCTTGTGTTTACTGTTTCAAGTGTGCTCACTGAGGAGAATCTACACTGCTTTCTGGTGTTTGCTTCTGGTGTACGTTAAATAAAAGTCACGTTATCGCAACCTCTGTCTTGGCGTCTCATTTTATGCTTCCTGGCCTATTTCCCCCCCTTCCACTCCACCCTATCACAAAGACAGGGTCATGTCGGGTCTCGCTGCCCGCCGGAAATCCAGACCTCTGACCGTCTGAGGTAAGTGGACGCAAAACATGAAAGGTTCTAATACGCTCTTAAATAAATGTTGATGCGTGTGTGTATTGATGTGTACTTGTATGTGTCTATATGTTCTGAGAGTGTGTTTTTATGTGATGTTCTTTTGGGTCGTATGTATGTTTGTTGCATTCAGATAATCAAGTGTTATAGAATTGAATTGAACTGAACTGAATTGAATGCGAAGGTACTGTGTGTCAGTTTGTTCTTCCGTCCGCACTCAAATTTTTGGTAATTATCGGGCGATTGAGCTGCCATTTCGCGTGTTGCTTGAAAGCAGGGGACACATAGTCTTAGCAAAACAATAACATGTCGTCACGCTCATAAGATAATTGACTATGTCTTTTTGTGTGTGTTTTGAGGAAAACGAGAAAAACGTTTTCTGTTTTTGAACAATCTGCCTGTCTTATTTTAGTAATAAGTTGCAAACTGCCTATCTCGAGCGGCTGACGGCGGAATAAGTGAGACTTCAAGAGCTTGCAGCAACGTTTTTCATCAGCAGAACTGCATAACAACCCAAATAAACTTTTGCACACCAAAAACATCTTGCTGTATGAAAGCAGCGGCCTCTGCTAAAAACCGCCTGTAACTCAGAAACGAGAACGGCAGTTTCGCTTACGTAACCGTGACAACGATTCCCGATGGTCTGAGAGTTTGTACTCTCTAACACATGATAGATACCCTTCCAGAAGCTTCCCCTGTAGCCTCACTGCACAAATGCCTAACCCTGAGTTAGGTATTTTTCTTATGAGCGTGACGACATTATTACCTTTACCTGAAGAGGAGATACGCCGACGGCACGTTCTTAGTTCCGGTAGTCTAGGAGCCT
>NW_027127429.1:20000-43968 GCF_037325665.1 Littorina saxatilis
CATGCGTGCGTGTTTGCGTGAGTGAAAGATTTTGTTTTTGCATCAGCGTGTATGTGAGTGTGTGAGCGAGTCTACACGCACTTTCCTCCACCGGGCCTTGCGTCACTAATCATATCGGAAGAATAATTCCAATAATTGTGCATATTCTCAATTCTCTTTAAGACACCCACCAGTGACTTCAATGTCAGAAGCCCACTACATATACAGAGTGTTAGAGCGAAACATTCTGGGGATCTCAACAACAGTCGAAAACGGTGTTGGGCCAATTTTGAACGCTGAGACAAAAAATAATGATCGACCGGCGATTGGATACAAGCTCCTGTGCGCTGAGAGACAGAAATAATATGACACTACCGCAGATTACAATTTCCTGTAGGCGGAAACTGGTACCCTTTAAAGGTATTGTCTTTCCGGTTAAAACAGGTTTGCTCACTGTCTCAGGCTTGTATAATCATGGGATGGGATCGTTTCTCCACCTGGACACATATGCCAAAAATCAACATCTTGTCTGCTCCCCGCGCAGTAGCGGATTTTTGAATCTAATTTCTTAAGTGCTATTGTTATTGTTGTGCTTTTTCAAGATATTCAAGATATTCATTAAAAAAAAAAGAGAGAGAGAGAAGCACTTCAACTCTGCACACAAAAAGGCAAGCTGTCGACTGTGTCTATTGTGCAAAGATAGGGCCTGATCCAATTAAAGCCTTTTTTTTTTTTTTTTTTTTTTTTACCAAATGCCAAAAAAAGTCTAGGGGCGCGCGAAAAAATAGGGTCGGTCGGGATACCGTATACAGACTATTTTTTTGTGGCCTTAACTGAGCCCGACTTCGCGAAGTCATTTTTACCGAAAATTCAATGCCAAAGCTTCATGCAACGATCTTCGTAAAGTAGACCTTGCAAAGTGGACTTTGCCCATTTAATTGGAGGTTTCTACACGCGGGAGGGATGTGCCTTTAACCTCAAGGCTGAGAGACAGAAACGAGTAAAACGTGCCCAGAAGGGTGTCAAGCATGAAAACACTTCTGACAGTCCCAGCAGAGACTGAGACCGTGTCGTGCCTGCTACCCTTCCGGTACCAATTTCAGAAATCGGAAGACAAAAATAATATGTCTGGGAGGCTTGTTATAGTAGTACACTCTTGTAGTTTTGTTGTGGGGCTTAGTTTTACGAGGGACAACTGTTATCTCTACAGATTCTTTCTTTCTTTCTTTCTTTATTTCTTTATTTGGTGTTTAACGTCGTTTTCAACCGTTCAAGGTTATATCGCGACGGATCTCTACAGATGGAGTGAACATATTTTAACTAAGGCCAAACAAAAATATATGTTGGTTTAGGGTAACGTGACCAAAAAAGATAGGGTCGGTAGTTTTTTTGTTTTTTTTGTTTTTTGTAATTTCATTATATTTAGTCAAGTTTTGACTAAATATTTTAACATCGAGGGGGAATCGAAACGAGGGTATGGTGTATGTGCGTGTGTCTGTGTGTGTGTCTGTGTGTGTGTCTGTGTGTGTGTGTAGAGCGATTCAGACTAAACTACTGGACCGATCTTTATGAAATTTGACATGAGAGTTCCTGGGTATGAAATCCCCGAACGTTTTTTTCATTTTTTTGATAAATGTCTTTGATGACGTCATATCCGGCTTTTCGTGAAAGTTGAGGCGGCACTGTCACGCCCTCATTTTTCAACCAAATTGGTTGAAATTTTGGTCAAGTAATCTTCGACGAAGCCCGGGGTTCGGTATTGCATTTCAGCTTGGTGGCTTAAAAATTAATTTATGACTTTGGTCATTAAAAATCGAAAAATTGTAAAAAAAAATAAAAATTTATAAAACGATCCAAATTTACGTTTATCTTATTCTCCATCATTTGCTGATTCCAAAAACATATAAATATGTTATATTCGGATTAAAAACAAGCTCTGAAAATTAAATATATAAAAATTATTATCAAAATTTTTTTTTCGAAATCAATTTAAAAACACTTTCATCTTATTCCTTGTCGGTTCCTGATTCCAAAAACATATAGATATGATATGTTTGGATTAAAAACACGCTCAGAAAGTTAAAACAAAGAGAGGTACAGAAAAGCGTGCTATCCTTCTTAGCGCAACTACTACCCCGCTCTTCTTGTCAATTTCACTGCCTTTGCCATGAGCGGTGGACTGACGATGCTACGAGTATACGGTCTTGCTGAAAAAGGGCAGCTACTTGACTAAATATTGTATTTTCGCCTTACGCGACTTGTTTTTTAATTTAGTCGATTTTAAAGGAGGTTACTTCCCATAGTCTCGGTATGGTAGGCAAAATGTGCCCACAAATTATTATTTTTTGAGAAATGAAAAAACAAGTTTTAGGATGGGCGGGAAAAAATAGGGTCGGTCGGGTTACCCTAATCCAATTTTTTTCCCCCTAATGATTGTTGTTATATAGTTGTTGTTTTGTTTGTTTTTGTGTGATTTAGATTACTTAAAAATCCCAGATAATTGAGACCAAAAAAAAGAAGCACACGTGCTAGGCTTGCTATATTTAAAAACTCGGACAGTTTTGTTGCAGCAATTAACTTACGAATACAAACATAATTATTTTGTTACTGACCTTCATGGAAGATCTCCTCTCCTAAAACGCAGTGATATCCCGTTTTTCATAAATCGACGTTGCATGGGATGTTCTCTTCTTCGTCTTCGTTCATATGGGCTGAAACTTCCACGTTCACTCATGGTTTTGCACGAGTGTATTTTTACGTGTATGACCGTTTTTACCCCGCCATTCAGGCAGCATTTCGGGGGAAGCATGCTGGGTATTTTCGTGTTTCTAAAACCCACCGAACTCTGACATGGATTACAGGATCTTTTTCGTGCGCACTTGGTCTTGTGCTTGCGTGTACACAGGAAGAGGGATAAGGCACTAGCAGATCTACTGCACATAAGTTGAACTGGGAGATCGGAACAATACCGATTAGGAGGCCGGTGTCTTACCCTCGCCACTGCGCCCGCCTGCATGAGATGTTCAAAAATAAAATGCCAAATTTGTTTGGTTCAATATCTGTGTCTGTGTGTGTTTGTTTTGTTCTTTAATACCGAAGGGATTTCTTTTAACAGAAATTTCATTAAATTACAATGGAAATTGTATGAACTACAAACTCATACTTGCGTGAGTGTCGCTAGTCCATCACTGAATCTCACAGAAAATGAGAGAGAAAAAAATGATCACAAGTTGCACGCTATCACGCAACAAAACAGCTTAAAACACACACACACACACACACACACACACACATACACACACACACACACACACAAACGCGCGCGCGCACACACACACACGCACGCACGCTCGCACTCACACACACTCACACACACACACGCACTATCCCTGCGGCTCCCAAAGCACCCTCCGCACCCGTTCCCCCACACCCCCTACCGTACCCCAAACCCCAAACGGACCCCCCCCCCTACCCACACCTTCCACTCCCTATTCCGTGCCCCTCCCCTCCCCAGCCCCAAAAGAGACACAATTATTGAACAGTCTAGACAGGGCTGTCACGCATCCGTACCATCTGTTTCTGCTTTAAACAGCCAGACAAACTTTGTTGCCGTCCGATGTACTTTACGCAGACGGACAGACCGAGAGACTGACACAGAAACAATGAGAGGCCAAAATAAAGGGTTGAAGCAGCCTGCATGCAAGTGAGGTCAAAGAAAACTCAAGTATTTACTGAATGTATAAAAAGAAAGACTCTGAAAAAAGGATGTTAAAACTTGATTGTTTTGGGAGCCTATTCATCTCGAATGAGATCTTACAGAAGAGGCTTCACGTCGTCTTTTTGTCTGTGCTTTATCTGTGTACTCCTTTCGTGGTGAGGCCGAGAACATTTTGATCGACAGACAGCAGAATGACATGGCGACACAATGGACAGCGAGACATTGAGCCAGACAGACAGACAGGGACGTCGTATGAGCAGAACATAGTCCTCCACAACAGAATCACAGGAGCTTGTATCAAATCGCCGGTCGATCATTATCTACAGTCCACTACTACGACATACTACTAAGTACTATGTAGTATATAGTACTTAGTAGTATGTCGTAGTAGTGGACTGTAGATAATGATCGACCGGCGATTTGATACAAGCTCCTGTGAACAGAATGGCACAGCGGATTCAGTGACAGAGACAGACAGACAGACAGGGACGTCGTATGAGCAGAACATAGTCCTCCACAACAGAATGGCACGGTGGATTCAGTGGACAGAGACAGACAGACACACAGATGGGAACGTCGTTTGAGCAGAACATAGTCCTCCAGAACAGAATGACACGGCGGACTTAGAGTGTGTCAGTAATTCGATTAACCTGTCCTTTTTGTTTCAGGCGCCGGAGTGAGACTGGAGTGGAAATGGGGGGCCAGACGGGACTAATCGCTGCCCTGTCCCAATTTCCTGTCAGTTTGCACGTGCAAAATGCTTGTCTCGCCGCCTTTCCCTGTATATCTCCTCTTGCCCTTCGGAAGGTTGAGAATAGTGCAAAGGTTGATGTGGGAAAAGTGGATGTATGGGGGATGGCGTGAGGGTTTGCGAACAGGAGATTGTGGGGGGGGGGGGGGGGGGGGGGGTAGGGGAGGGGGATATAACAAAACTAACTAGCTAATTCAGCAATCAACCAAACAACCAGTCAACCAAAGAATGCGTTATGGACAGGCAAATCAGTACTTGTCGAGGGTTCAAGAACAAGCACAGTTGTAAGTGTTTGCATCCAGCCCTCACCCTCTCTCAAGAGAGGTAACCCTTTTAAGCCAAGAAAGAGATACTGACAGATTAAAGACAGACAGACAGAGAATGTTACAGACAGTGAAATAGACAGAGAGATTGAAGGAGAGTCTTGGCAAGTTTGCTACATTAAGTATTTCGTGTGCCAGGATAGGGTAAAAAGTAAATGGGGTGGGGGGATAATTGACTCTAAAGTACATTATGGGTGTGGCAGTGTATGTGCGTGTGTGTGTGTGTGTGTGTTGGGGGGGGGGGCTAATGAGCAAAAGAAAATAATGACATTTGGATTAGAACCAACAAAAGACAGATGGAGTGATACGGTCGAACATAGTAGGGAGAGAGACGAGAGACGCGAGAGACAGAAATACAGACACGAGATAGAAAACCCAGACGGCCTTGTCGAAAAGGACAGAGAGAGGTGGGTAGTGGTGGAGAGATGGGGAGTACGTAATGTGTCTGTAATTAGTATCGATCGGTGTCCGTTTCTACTGACCGCGATGACACACATTTTTTCATGCCCCCCTCCCCCCCTCCCTCCCCCCAACCTTGGAAAATTGTTATCGATTTTCTCTGTAACACTGCCCCTCAGACAACTATAATCTTTCCTCCCACGCTCTAGATTTCCATAAAACCTATTTTTTTTACGTGAATATTATATGGGTTGTTTTCACGGGGGCATAGAAGAAGCCAAGAATTATGCTAAACTGCAGCCTCGGTTTTCTGTGACAAGAGCAGTTGCATATTTACGGATTAAAAAGAATAAATGACAATTTTGTCGATTCTCGTGTCTGCACTCTCTTACATTTCCATGTTTTATTTTCATTATAATATTATTTTTGTGTCGCATTGCTGAAGTAATTCGGGTCGTTTTCTTCTAGTGAAAAGCTAACAGCAACAGAGTCGCGCTACACACGTGTGTACCTTTATTTCCTTTCCTTTCCTTTCCTTTCCTTTCCTTTACTCAATTATCTAAATGCTGGGAAATTTGGGTCGCTTTCTCCCGGTAGAAAGCTAGCATCAACAAGAGTCGCGCTACCCAGGTGTGTGCTGCCACCTTGGGATCCCAGGTCCAGTCTCTACCAACTGAGTGACCCGGCTATGCTTAAATGTAATCCGCCACCTGCACTTATATGGTACAATGACCTGGGTGACACGGTGCGCGGGACATGGATACATTCGCCTACTTTCTCGTGTCTTGGACATGCAGCCGAAAAAGGTTTTTTCTCTCTCTGTCTGTTTGTCTGTCTGACTGGCTGGCTGGCTGGCTGGCTGGCTGCCTAGGTATCTGGCTGGCTGGCTGGCTCTCTCTCTCTCTCTCTGTCTCAGTCTCTGCCACTGTCTCTCTCTCTCTCTCTCTTTTTTTCTTTTACTCTCTCTCTCACTCTCTCTCTCTCTCTCACACTCTCTCTCTCTCTCTCTCTCTCTCTCTCCCTCTCTCTCTCTCTCTCTCGTCCCCCCCCCCCCCCCCCCGAAGGTTATAGAGTACAGTCGCTAGAATTGCAGTTCTCCTGTTGTCAACCAATCCATTTAAAACCGTCCCTACATCTCATTCCGACAACAAACCCACTTTGGTATGCATGATGTGATGGGAAGGCGTGGTCAGCGGATCCGTGTTGCGAGTGTGTGCCAATTTCCTCCTCTAATTATCCCCAGCCGATGAGCCACCGGGGACGACTGGCGAGTGACCACGACTGACCAGAAGTGACCAAGAGTCCCCCTCGTCTCTAAACGCTCCAGAACTGCAATCCCCTTACACCTAATTTGCCAAAGTGCACGCGCGTGCAAACGGTAGCAAGGGGCGGGACAGGGAGGAGGGACAAGAGGCTGAGAGGAATACAAGATGAAGATGAAGAGACGAAAGATGGGGAAGGGTCTGTGGGGTAGGAGTGGGAGAGGGGTACGGGGGTGGAGGAGGGGGTGGAGGAGGATATATGGAGGGGGATAGGGGGGGGGGGGGGGCTAACAAGGATCCGTCAAGGACTTTCTCGCTTAATCCCCCCTTGATGGAAAAGAATAGCCTTTGCATTATCTTGACAAACGCTGACCCTGGCTGACTAGGTCTGGTCAAAGTGTGTGACAAAGGGTCGCAATGGTCTAGCGGTCAAGACGTCAGTGTGCCGTGTGGAAAGTTCGGGGTTCGAATCCCAGCCGCCGCGCCTTTTGGGTTAAGGGTGGATATTTTTTGCCGATTGGTCCGATCTCCCATGTCAACTTACGTACATGTGCAGACGAGCTCGTGCCTTAATATTATCCCCCTTCGTGTGTTCACATAAGAGCAAGACCCCATACCCACAGTAAAGATCCTATAATTTCATGTAAGAGTTCAAAGGTTTATAGAAACACGAAAACAACCTGCACGCATCCCCCCAAAACAGAGTATGGGTGCCTAAATGGCGCGGGGGGGGGGGGGTCTGCCATACACGTAAAAACCGGCTCGTGCAAGACGCGAGTGAGTTGCAGCCAATGGACACATGAAAAGAATAACTGTGTGACAGAAAAGAATAAAGCCGTCAATTTGCCTTGACTATATCTATAGATGATGTGACTATATCTATAGATGATGTGACTATATCTATAGATGATGTGACTATATCTATAGATGATGTGACTATATCTAGTCCAAGTTAATAGTACCCAGCAAAACCAGTGTTGTTGTTAAAAATTTCGTTTAAAAAAAAAATTCTTAACATAATATTGAATGAAAAAAGGTATTATTCAGTTATTTAAGGGAGAAACAAGAAAAGGCAACAAAACTTAACGGTACATACAATAGCAACCTGCATGTCACAATGCATTAAACAATAATTTTTAAAAAAATAAACAATAACATTTTTTTAAAAAGTGTTGTCATCGAGGCCAGAAGAATGCTCGCCATGCCTTGTTAAAACAATGTGGAAGAAAGAGTTCAATTTGCTTTTAATGCGAGAAGAATGCTCGCCATGCCTAGTTATAATAATGTGGAAGAAAGAGTTCACTTTGCTTTTAATGCGCCAGGTCCGAATACAAAATTAAGTCAAGTTATCGATTTGATTTTCAGGAAAGGTTTTAATTCGTATTGACGCAAGAGCTACGAATAAATGTTGCGCACAATGTACTTAGGGTATACATATACAAACGTATGTCTATTGGCTAATGACTAGTGTACATTGTAAACACTTTTTTTTCAGGTGGTTATCGTTGAAAATTCTCCCTTTAGTGCAAACCTTGTCGTTTGTTTATTGTTGAAAACGTCTCCCAGGGCCGGATCTGGGGGGGGGGGGGTCCTGGGGTTCCGGACCCCCCCCCCCCCCCCTGGCCATCCAATGTACCTCTCAGAGAAAAAAAAATGTGGACTTTGGACCCCTGCCTTCAGTTGGAAACCCCCCCCCCCCCCCCCCCCTCAAACGAACTTGGTCCGGCCCTGTCTCCTTAGGCACAAACTTTTGTCGGGCGGTTATTGTTTAAGTCGAAACCCCACCCAGCTAAAAGTATCTTTTATGTCTCAAATTTCCTCTCCGTTCTTTGTTCGCGTGTTTGCAAATATTTGTGGGTTAGTGCAATCCTTTTCAACAATGGTGTACCCGTAAGGCAAAAAGAGGAGTAACAAGATTTGATAAATGTATACAATATTTAATGTGACCTACTTCACTGAAATCAATTTTGGAATGTATGTCATCAAGTTCAACACTTTACAATAGAGAATAGTTCAAAAAAAAAAACAAAAAAAAAAAAAAAAAAAATAGAGAATAGTTCCATTGTTTCTGCTTGAGTGTCATTCTGAGGTACCATCAAACAAACACAATTAGAAATGAAAGATCAAAGAAAGCAACTGTTGGTGAAACCTACTAGATATAATGTGTGTCTCTACCGTAGTTTGGACACTCAAAACTTCTCCGATCATCTGTTGATATATGACTTGTACACGGTTCGATCAGTTACAACCCTCAGAGAATATTGTTTCAGATCTAGAGTATTGTACTCGCTCTTACGGGCACATCCATAATTGTGCACTTTGTCACCGATTCCCATTGTCCGGTTTCAGGGGAAAATCTTTGCGAGCACTCGTATAACCCACAAAAGTCCTTCACAATTTGTTTGTACTTTGCAGCTCCGTGTGTTTTCTCTTTGTCGCTGTGTCTGTCTCTAATTATCTCTCTCTGTCTCTGCCTCTGTCTGTCTCTCTGTCTCCCAGTCTCTGTCTCTGTTTCTCTCTCTCTCTCTCTCTCCCTCTCTCTCTCTCTCTCTCTCTCTCTCTCTCTCTCTCTCTCTCTCTCTCTCTTTCTCTCTCTCTCTTTCTCTCTCATGGCCCTTCGTGGTCAGCTGGGCGTTAAGCAAACAAACAAACAAACAAATAAATCTCTCTCTCTCTCTCTCTCTCTCTCTCTCTCTCTCTCTCTCTCTCTCTCTCTCTCTCTCTCTCTTTCTCTCTCCTGGCCCTTCGTGGTCGGCTGGGCGTTAAGCAAACAAACAAATAAATAAATCTCTCTCTCTCTCTCTCTCTCTCTCTCTCTCTCTCTCTCTCTCTCTCTCTCTCTCTCTCTCTCTCTTTCTCTCTCCTGGCCCTTCGTGGTCGGCTGGGCGTTAAGCAAACAAACAAATAAATCTCTCTCTCTCTCTCTCTCTCTCTCTCTCTCTCTCTCTCTCACTCCCACCCCCCTCTCCCCCCCCCTCTCTCTGCACCAGTAGAATCTTCATCAGTCAACGCTCTTTGCTTCCTCCCTGTGGTATCAACTTAGCACGGGGAGAGTCCCGGACAAATTGCGCCGACAGACCTGAATTTGTTTTGCTTTGATCCAATGAATAGCTAATCTCCTCACTCAATTCCACAAGTGTCGACCCTGCTTATTATGCATTCACCTTTGATTTTATAATGTTTTGTTGTTGTTGTGTGTGTGTGTGTGTGTGTGTGTTTAGGTTGTGTGCTTTTTTCCTTCCGGTATGGTCCTTCAATATTTTTACATCTTCTTCTTCTTCTTTTTATATTTAGTCAAGTTTTGACTAAATATTTTAACATCGAGGGGGAATCGAAACGAGGGTCGTGGTGTATGTGCGTGTGTCTGTGTGTCTGTGTGTCTGTGTGTCTGTGTGTGTGTGTAGAGCGATTCAGACTAAACTACTCGACCGATCTTTATGAAATTTGACATGAGAGTTCCTGGGTATGAAATCCCCGAACGTTTTTTCTCATTTTTTTGATAAATGTCTTTGATGACGTCATATCCGGCTTTTCGTGAAAGTTGAGGCGGCACTGTCACGCCCTCATTTTTCAACCAAATTGGTTGAAATTTTGGTCAAGTAATCTTCGACGAAGCCCGGACTTCGGTATTGCATTTCAGCTTGGTGGCTTAAAAATTAATTAATGACTTTGGTCATTAAAAATCTGAAAATTGTAAAAAAAAATAAAAATTTATAAAACGATCCAAATTTACGTTTATCTTATTCTCCATCATTTGCTGATTCCAAAAACATATAAATATGTTATATTCGGATTAAAAACAAGCTCTGAAAATTAAATATATAAAAATTATTATCAAAATTAAATTGTCCAAATCAATTTTAAAACACTTTCATCTTATTCCTGGTCGGTTCCTGATTCCAAAAACATATAGATATGATATGTTTAGATTAAAAACACGCTCAGAAAGTTAAAACGAAGAGAGGTACAGAAAAGCGTGCTATGCAGCATAGCGTAACCACTACCGCGCTAAATGGCATTGCGTTCAGTTTCATTCTGTGAGTTCGACAGCTACTTGACTAAATATTGTATTTTCGCCTTACGCGACTTGTTTTTTTGTTGTTTTTTTTTAGGGGGGGGGGCAGGGGAGGTATTTGTTTGTGTGTGTGTGTGTGCATATGTGTGTGTATGAGTATGCGTGTGTGCGTGTGTGTGTGTGTGTGTGTGTGTGTGTGTGTGTGTGTATGTGCGTGTGTGTTTGTGTGTGTGTGTGTGTTAGAGTATGTGAATGTGTGTGTGTGTATGTGCGTGTGTGTTTGTGTTAGTGTGTGTTAGTGTGTGTGTGTGTGAGTGTGTGTGTGTGTGTGTGTGTGTGTGTGTGTGTGTGTGTGTGGGGGGGGGGAATGTGTAAAGTCAGCATATACAGGGGCGGATCAGTTCATTTTATGGGGGGGGTTCCAAAAGTATGTTGTGAAGATATGGGTGTGAAGGCGCGAAGCGCCGAGTCGACGGCGCGAAGCGCCTAGCTTGCTAGGGGGGTCCGAGGGCATGCCCCCCCGGAAAATTTTGAAAAAAAGGATGCAAAATGGTGCAATCTGGTGCATTCTGAGGATGATCATTACCAGTTTCAGGCAGCAGATTTTGTCACTGATTAATACCCCCAAAATTGAAACTCAACCCCAAAAAACACACAAACATATTTTTATTTTTTGGCTGGGGTGACGAGCGTTGGCTAATGGTAACGAGTACATATGTGTGTAGTTGTGGTGTGTGTGTGTGTGTTTGCGCGTTGGTTTGGATTATGGGTGTAATTTTTAAAACAGATGTGACAGTAATAATGGAGTTCACATCAGTGAGGTTAGTTTGAAATGGAACACACGCACGTTTTTGAAAAAACATGGAATTTTGAACCATGAGATCTTTATTAAATAATAAACTGAACATCAGCAAAACATCAAAGCAATTATTAATAAGGTTTGAAAAGCTTGACTTACTATGTTAAATAGTGGATTGAAGGCTGAAAACGTCATTTACAAATTACATCTAAGATAGGGAGGGCGGGTGGGGGAAGTGCTGAAAATGTGGATGAGAATTAAAAAAAAAAATGCTGAGTGACAACAGGGAGGTTAAAGGCTGCCCTTTTCGTAGCGTTCATTAATTAATTCCTATTGTTTACATGTGCCAATAATGTTATAAAACTGTACCTAAGGGGACATAATAACGATTGGCTGTAGCTTTCGAACACAGAAAACATTATTTCAGTATTGCAAAGTGGTTTTGATAGTGTCGAATGTAAACAGAACAGTCTTAAAGTGATGAACAATGTTGCCTTCACCCCTCCCATAGGGTGATGGATGTCACAACTTCCTGTGTACACAAACTGATGACGTATTTCACAACAAAATGGCGCTGCCCATGGTCAACCTCGAAACTATCCGTATAAATGGGGGCCTCCTGGCCCCCATAATGATGAGTTAGTATACAATTCCCAGCGGCTAAGAGAAAACACAAGTGTTATTCCAATAACGTACCAGCTAGACCAGTTTGGAAGACTGACTCGATCGACTCTGTAGCAGACTACACAGAAATACGACTACATCAGTTCAGTAAATGAATGGTTTCCGAATTATTATTTCAAGGCAAGAACAATCGTAATCGAAAACGTGTAAGGTTCAGAACGTTCTTACCATATATAAGACTTATTACCAGCCTGCCTCATGCGTGCAGACTCAGTGCAGACTGCAGTGGTTCGATTGCCCAGCTAGGTAGCCTAGCAGACGACATTAACCCCGCTCAGCAAATTAACATGTTGGGCAAATGTGAACGAAAAAACGATGGGGATATAATACGTGTAGGGTTCAGAGCATTCTTACCGTTCATATTTAGTATCAGACTCCCCGATGAGTGAAGATACAACACGAGAAATATGCCACATTTGTTTTGAAAATGTGCGAACCGGCGAGTCCCGCTTCAAGTCAATTCAAGGGGAGTCACTCCGCACAGTCAATCCGTCGAAGCTCGACTGGAGGTTTCGAATCGCAAATAATGAAGAGCACAGTCCTTTCTCCGAGTTCAAATGAGGTCTCTCTGAAAGATCATCACTGTTCAGATTAACGCTACACTGGAATTTACCAACAGAAATTAAAATGCGTGTGACGAAAGCACGACACACTTGAGACACCCCACACAAAAGTAGATCTTTACTGTACACGACCTGACCACACAGTTATGCCTATTCAAATGCGCATTGCAAAATGTGCGTTTGGAATCTTCTTTTTTCTATGGCGGTACTGACAATATCGTTATTGAAACAATCCCAGTGCACTAAGGGATTTATAGAGCAAATCTCGAAAATAATTATTGAACTCAGCGCTATGCGCTTCGTTCAATAATGAATTTTCTCGATTTGCTCTATAAATCCCTTAGTGCACTGGGATGTCTCAATAACTTAAATTGTCATCATTTTTACGAGTTTTCATTCACAAACACCTGGTAAATAAATCTCATGTTCCCCATGCAATAACTCGAGGTGGTGAATGGGTTTGAGCTTTCATGTGACACGTGGATTGTCAAAGTAAAAGCCAATCAGGCATGTAGTGTATTTGTTGTTTTAGTGATAATGTATATAAACATCTAGGACTGTTTTCAGCATTGTTGATAACATGTTCTGTTTGATTAAGGGTATTCAGCTGGTATTTCCTTGGTTTTTTTTTTTTTTTTTTTTTACTACCTATTTTATTCATGTTTTTATTAATTAGTTAGTGGAAGAATCTTTTGTAATGTATGTTTGATGGTGTATGCTTTTAATTAAGCGTTGTTGACTATGAATGTAGATGTAAATGCTTGTATAACTGTGTTTTAATTTTAAATGTGTCAAGCGCAAAGAGCATACTTGTAAAGTTATGATGTTGCGCTATATAAATGCTCATTTATTATTATTATTATTATTATTATTTGATGTGTGGAACCATCGTGGCTTTGGATTTGTGTTTCCGAGGACAACGATTGTAAGCATTCACTCTCAAAGACCCAATCAATGTTGATAATTACAGCGGCGACTCATGGTCAATTTGCAACTTATCTCTGTTATCGCAAAATCCACAACGAAAAGTCATAAACACTTAAAAGAAAAGAAATATGCTCAACACTTACTGAATTCACAGGTATGATCGCAGCTCTGTACATTTTCAGACTGGAAGAAAAGCGTCAACAAGCTACGTTTGACGTCACATACAAGTTTGACGTGTTATCTCGTGCTACTGTGACGATGCTTTGTGGCCCGGAGTTGGATTCTAAAAATTCGTCTCCCTGTGGGTTATTGTGCATTTTGTTGCACAATCAAAATGATGACAAAAACGATGTTTGGTAGCTTGTTGTCAGACCAGCACTTTGTTGTTGGTCCTCGGGGAGCATATCGCCTTTTGTCTCATATTTATCAACCGCGGCCTTCGGCCTTGGTCGATAAAGATGAAACAAAAGACGATATGGTCCCCTTGGACCAACAAAAAAGCTGGTCTGTCAACAAGCCACCAAACATCTTATATTGTATCATAACAATGGGCATATAGCGCGCAATCATCACGAGGTCAAATCCTAATTCCGTTGATACCCCAATCGCATGCTTTATTCTCCTCCTCTACCCCTCCCTCCCCCCCCCCCCTCCCCCATCTCAACCGTCCATGTGACAAAACTGTCCGTGGAATGACTGGGGGGACCTTTGACACTGGGCAGACTCCTCACGCCACGCTCAGCTTATGAATATTCATGAGAAGATGATATTTACCGGCCCGTCACAATGCCATACGGACCTGTCCATTATATCGCTGTCATGGACAATTTATTCCAGGGATGAATGGGGATAGTGTGTTGTGACAAGGACACGGTGTGATGGCTGACCTATAGATGGTCAGTGGCGATGGTGGTTCCTTTTGATTGTAGCCAAGTGGCGTACCCCGTCTCTTTGTGTGTGTTATCTCCTGCCCGACCCAGTTGCCTCCCCTGTCTATAGCTATTCCCCCTGTGTGTGTGTGCTAGTCACATTGGGTTTACATTTAAATAATTCCCTTTGTGCTAGGAAATCCCTAACTTAAAATGGTGAGAAGCAGCGGAGTAACCTCTAACCATCAGTGCCTAAGGAGTGACTAAATAATACCTGGTTGTCTTTGTGCATTGTACTTTATTGTGTGTTTACTATCAACAACTTGTCCACTTGATGCCATACCCACACCACTGCTTTTTGAGAATCTTGATGTGTTGTTGCCAACTCTTACTCAAATTGTCAATGATAGCCTGTTATCTGGTGTTTTTCCATCATTGTTCAAAACTGCACTTGTCAAACCACTTCTCAAAAAACCTAGTCTTGATGTCAATATTTTGAAGAATTATCGTCCTGTATCTAATTTATCATTCTTGTCCAAAGTTTTTGAAAAGGTAGTTTTGAAGCAGCTGTTGTCATATTTGAGTACCCATGATTTGATCTCGCACTCTCAGTTCGCTTATCGCCCTTCTCACTGTACTGAAACAGCCCAACTTAAAGTAATCAGTGACATTCTGTCTGCTCTGGATGGTGGTGATGTGTCAGTGCTTACCCTACTTGACCTTTCTGCAGCGTTCGACACGATTGACCATGTCACGCTTCTCCATAGACTTCAGACTCTGTACGGCATATCCTGTCCACTGCTAGCATGGCTTGAGTCCTATCTCATTGGCAGGACTCAGGCTGTGCTTGTCGATGGCCAGATGTCTGCTCCAGCCCCACTTTCTTTCGGCGTTCCTCAAGGTTCAGTACTCGGTCCCATCCTTTTCATCATGTACACTAAGCCCCTCTCCACACTGATTCAAAACCATTCTGTTTTAAATCCGTCTTTTGCTGATGACACCCAGCTGTATAAACCCAGTCCCCCTGCAGAGACACATTCCGCCATCCAGACCATTCAGACATGCATCACTGATGTTAAATCTTGGATGGTCGATAACAAACTCAAGCTGAATGATGATAAGACTGAAGTCTTACTGTGCAAAAAGAAGAACACTACATTTCCCTCTCCCCAACCTGTTTCTGTTCAAATAGGCAATACCGACATTCTTTTCTCACCATCAGCTAGAAACCTTGGATTCACCCTTTCATCTGACATGACCCGTAACAAACATATATCTTTAGTCTGTAGAGCAGCTTATTTTGAGCTTCGTAAGATCAGCACCATTCGCCACACACTCTCCTCTCAAACAACTAACACTCTTGTCTGTGCCTTTGTTCTTTCTAAACTTGACTACTGCAACTCTCTTCTCTCTGGCTTTCCTCTGTACCTCCTGCATAAACTACAAAAAGTCCAAAACTCGGCAGCACGCCTCATTCTCAAAGCACGAAAACGAGATCACGCAACACCACTTCTTCACACACTGCACTGGTTACCTATTCAAGCCCGCATTGGCTACAAACTGTCCACCCTCTGCTTTAACTTCTTTTCTGGCTCGTCTCCTGCTTACTTCTCTGAACTCCTCACCGTCTATTCTCCAGCAAGACAACTCCGTGCCTCTTCTGACTGTCGCATCCTTACCATTCCACACACCAAAACCAAAACATACGGACAACGCACTTTTACTTTCTGCGCACCCACACAATGGAATTCTCTCCCCTTTCACATCCGCCACTCTCAGTCACCCCAAGCATTCAAACGAGCACTTAAAACGCACCTCTTCAAGAAATACAACCCCTGATTTTGTTTTCTCAGTCCATCAGTAGGCTACATGTAGTGTATTTGTTGTTTTAGTTATAATGTATATAAACATCTAGGACTGTTTTCAGCATTGTTGATAACATGTTCTGTTTGATTAAGGGTATTCAGCTGGTATTTCCTTGTTTTTTACTACCTATTTTATCCATTTTTTTATTACTTAGTTAGTGGAAGAATCTTTTGTAATGTATGTTTGATGGTGTATGCTTTTAATTAAGCGTTGTTGACTATGAATGTAGATGTAAATGCTTGTATAACTGTGTTTTAATTTTAAATGTGTCAAGCGCAAAGAGCATACTTGTAAAGTTATGATGTTGCGCTATATAAATGCTCATTTATTATTATTATTATTATTATTATTACTCTTGACCGGATTCATTTCTAATCTAGGTGGTAAGATCCCATAACTTTCCCGGCCCCTTTTAGCTACTATTATGTATCAGCTTTGACACTGCTTGTAATCTAATGAGCCTTATCCGGTGTGCACTGCAGACAGGGCCCTCTTCACCCTTTAGCTAGTATTATGTATTAGCTTTGACACTGCTTGTAATCTAATGAGCCTTATCCGGTGTGTGATGCAGACAGGGCCCTCTTCTCCCTTTAGCTAGTGTAACTGCTCGTAATATTTCCGGTGTGTGACACAGGGCTCTCTGCATCCTTAACGATCCCTTTCATTGGGCAGGCATTTTAAGTAGAACACCCCCCGTTGGCTTACACAGGGTAGCCTTCCTATTGGCCTATCGCCACAGGGAATCGGAAGTGACCACTGTCGTTAAAAGAGCGAGCATAGAGTAGAACAGACATGTGATGTCATCATGTCATTGTCGTGTTCTGTCACGTGCATGTCATGTCACACTCAGCACGAGTAATTCACTGCAGTTGCTGGCCCGTAGAGTGCGTTCTTTCACAAGCAAACATGCTGATTACATAGCGACTGCTTTAACGCACCTCGAGCTTACATAGCCAAGTCAGTGCTCAAATAGCGATTTTCTCCCGAATTCCTGAGGGTAAAGGGGGACAATCACATTTTCGTTGTGTCTTAAACACACGACACAGCTCCCTCTGCTCTTGGCGTGGGTCCAGAAAGGGGGCTAGCTGCCCTTGGTGGCGTTCCCACTCGCCCTGCAGGAGTCCTCGTGATTCTCGGGAGAGAAGTGAAAGTCGCTAGAGGGGTGAGCTTCAGCTCACTCTTTGTCTAGGGACGCTTTTGTTACCCTGCTTTTATCCTGCCTTTTTAACCCTGAGCTGTTTGGCTTGTTTTTTCTTGGTGACCGTACCGTACCTTGTAAGTGATGAGCCAAGTTGCTAAACACAAACTGCCAAACACCACCTTTGCTGATAGGCGGGAAACGTTCATCTGGGTAGATAACTACCTTCCAACGGATACCACTGCTCTGAGGGAGCAAGATTGGTCCCTTAATATGGACCAAACAGCAAGCGGTTCTGACCGCGCCCCAGATATTCCCATGGAATCACTGAATGAGACTGACCGGGCCAGCCGGACTGGTCAGTCCCCAAAATACAAACAGCTTAATAAAGCAATCACCAATGAGAAAACCAGCATATCTTCTCCTTTCAAGAGAAAGAGATTGCGGGAGGACGACCCTGAGGGGGGGCAGAGCTCTCCGGAATCTCTTCTCTTCCGGGATAGCCCCCCACGCTCTCAGATTACTGATCATTTTGAGGAGGACTTCACCGAAGTCAATCGTAAGAAGCCCAAAAAGAAAAAGAAGCAAAAGGTCCTCTGCGAGGGTCCCCCTCTTCAGGGAAACACAGGTATTTCCCATGCAACATCTGCCCGGGGGGTCGACACCTCCCAACCCCTAACTGAATCACAAGAAAACCAGACAACTCAACAGCCACTTCCACCTGCCAATACACACACACACACAAAACAAAGACCCCGAAGAAAACTTCTTTACCAACCCAAGCAACCTCCTCCCTCCTTCTTAGAGTTCCCCGTGGTGGTGCAGGACCTGAAGGAGGGCCCTGCAACACTGCAGGGACTCGGCCTCAGGAGGAAAAAAACTTTTGACCTTGCCATCGGCGAGGTCAAAGAAATACGCATGCTGGCAGCTGGGAGCGTCCTGGTAGGGTGCTCCTCAGCATCACAACAAAACAAGCTATTGAGGCTGGACTCGATCGGCGGCATCAAAGTGAAATGCCACCGTCCGGAGGTAACAACCGAAGGTGTCATTAAACGCATACCCACAATACATTCAGGAACAGACCTGTCTGAGATGGCAGTGGGCGTGCGCGTCCGGATGGAGGATGGGAGTCTTGTAGAAAAGGGCCCCTCCTCGGTTCGATCTTTTCGCCGTCTTCTCCTTAGGGATGGGAAACCGTCTCAGGCGGTCCGTGTCACGTTTACAACGGCAATTCTTCCAGACAGCGTCGTTCTGGAGAGTGAGGTGTACGGCGTCGAACCCTACACTCCTCCAGTGCGGCGCTGTACGAAGTGCCAGAGACTATCGCACCTAAAACAACAATGCAAATCAAAAGTGCAGATCTGCCCCCGATGTGGCTCCAAGGGCCACGACGGAGCGACGTGCACCAAGGCCAAACATTGCGTAAACTGCAAGGGCGAGCATTCCGCCGCTTATCTTGGATGCCCGGAAATGAGACTGAGGCTGCAGGCCAATAAGATCAGGTCGGCAGCATACATACCATATTCTGAGGCCCTGGATCGGGCGCGGCGCGAGCTCGCCAAACAACAAAATAAAACAGCGACTGCCCCAGCGGAAATGAGGGACTCCTTCTGGCGTCCCCCTCCGCAACCGATCCGGCGGACCTCAACCCCCCGGTCCGGGTACTCTTTGGCTGTTCAGAGACCCCCCCTGGGTGGGCAAGTAAATAAAATACAAGAAATCAAAAACAAAATGACCGAACATGACAATACACTCCTTCAAGTTCATGCGGACAGTTCTGCTGCAACCGCGAAGCACCAAACAACTTCGCAAAATCCAAATCCTGGCCCCCAGGCGCCCTGTAAGTCTCAGACGGCTCGGGCAGAGGCGCCGCTTCATGGGACCCCCGGGTTAAAGGCCTCCCTCCTACGCAAAGCCCAGAACAGGAAGGAGGACTCGAAAGAAGAGCAGCTCTTCGAGAGGTTGATGGGGAGAATGGAGGAGGGATTGGCCCAGAGATTCAGAGAATACAAACTTAAAACTGAACAGGAAATAAAGCAGCAGATGAGGGAGGAGCAGGAGAAGGCAGAGCATGAGCTAGCCGACGCTGCACTAGATAAGCTAAAAACAGGAGAGCAATATGCAAATTTAAATGAACAACAAAGAGGCCTTCAAGGTTTCATCGAGCAGTGCCTCGGCTTCATGGTTAAGGCCAGACAGATGCAGAGTCCTCTCGACCTGATCGACTCCCTCTCAGCTACATACACACAACTCTCCAACACCAAGGTTGAACGCTTCATTCCGGGCGGCGCCACTCTGGCGCTGGGCGCCCTTGCTGGTGCCAAGCAGTTGTCCGTGACGGATATGAAAGCTGTTAAAACCACTTTTTAACCTATTTTAAATTTGCCCTTTAACTTACCTTCTTTGTGCGTGTTAAAATGGCTGAACAAGGTGAAAGCGGTCACGGATTTATCATATTACAGTGGAACTGTCGCTCTATCAACTCTAACTTCTCTCAGCTATATAATTATATATCAAATCACTCTGCTGACATCTTAGTTATCCAGTCAGTCAAGAGAAAACGCTCCCTACTGCCTTCTATAGATGGTTTTGACTTCCCTCCCATAGTAGAGCAAAAGGGCTCAGGGCAACTCATTTAAACAGCTATTTATCTAAAGTCTTCCTTAAATTACAAACCCTTTGCACCTCTCATCCCTAGTTCAGAAAATCTCAGTACATGTGCTGTTGAAATCGAAATAAAAGGATCCAAAAACCTCAACATAGTTAACATATATTACCCCCACGGGTGTAATAAAAAAGGAACTACCGACTGGCTAAAATCCCTGGATCATAGCAGGGCACACTGGTGCGTGATGGGTGATTTTAATAATCACCACCCTCTGTGGGACTCTGCTAACCCTAGATACAAACATGCCAACAGCAACCTTGCTGACGTCATTTTGGAAACTGACTTTTGTATACTAAACGATGGCTCGGCAACCAGACTTCCAGACAGAGCTGACCATTCCCCGTCAGCAATCGATCTCTCCCTTTGCTCAAATGCCATAGTCACTGACATCGACTGGAACGTTTTCCCGGACGCCCTCGGCTCCGATCACTTACCCATTGTTCTTACCTTCCGACACTTTGCCCCTAATCGCAATAACTTGGAGGTCAGAAAAAAGTACAATTACAAACAGGCAAACTGGGACAGCTTCCGTGCGGAGCTCGAGGGTGTCAGGGAGGAAACTCTCCTTACGGATGACATCGAAGCCTCTTACAATAACATACGTCAATGTATACTCACTGCTGCCAATAATCACATTCCGCTTAAATCAGTAAATCCTAACTGTAAGGCCAAAAAGAATGAGTGGTGGAATGCAGACTGTGATGAAGCCTTGGCAAACAAGCGATATCACATTAGGACATATCTCAGGCACTGCTCAGACGCTAACTTCACGAATATGAAGTCAGCTGAAATACAATTTAACCAGATCACCGCTGAGGCTAAACTTCAAAACTGGGAAAACTTTGTCCACAAAGAAACTAAAGATTACAAAGACTGTGGCAAAATCTGGAAGAAAATCCGCAGATTTAAATGTAGATACAGAACTAAAGAAAAGCCACTACTATCGGGTGATAAAATGACCACAACTGACTCTGAAAAGGCAAACCTATTAGCAGATACCTTTGCCAAAAATAGTCAATCAAAATCCCTAGATACTGAACGACTCAATTATAGGTTAGATCAGGAGAAGGGTTTCACATACCCCCCAGATGACAACCAGTTGCCTATAAACTGCATGTTTAAGGCAAAAGAAGTCCAAAACGCCATCTCTTCTGTGAAAGACCCAAAAAAATCCACAGGTTTAGACCCAATATCATATCACATGATAAAACATCTACCACCTAACTTTGTTAAGCTGCTCACTCAGTTTTTCAATCTATGCTGGTTAAAGGATACTATCCCCGCAGCGTGGTCAGACTCACAAGTAGTAGCAGTATTGAAGAGCGGAAAACCGGGCAATCTACCTGGCAGTTACCGCCCCATATCACTAACCCCCCACCTCAGCAAGATCTTTGAGCGTGTGGTGAACCAGAGGCTGGAGTTCCACCTCAATAAACACAATATCATTCCAACATGCCAGGCAGGTTTTAGGCAAGGTCGTTCGTGTGCGGACCACATTGTGCACGTCACTGAAAAAATCAAAAAGACCTTGGCACATAGTAATAATTCTCTTCTTGGAACCTTCTTTGATATTAAATCTGCGTACGACAGCGTCTGGCATGCTCGTCTACTCCTAAAACTCGGCAGAATCGGTGTCTCTGGCCACATGTACCAATTCATCAAAAACTTCATCAGCAATCGCAAGATGTCTGTCCGGGTGGGCTCTTCGGTGTCCGAAACCCATGCGCTGGACATGGGGGTTCCCCAGGGCAGTATCATCGCGCCAAACTTATTCAGCATCATGCTCTATGACATTACTTCTGTTAAGGTTGACGGTGCCAGTGTACTTCTGTATGCAGACGACCTCGCCTTAATAGACACTAATAGACCACGCCATAACAGAGTTACCAACACTGTTGACTTATCTTCTTACCAAACTAAAATCGACAACCTCTGTCAATATATGTACACCAACGGCTTCCAACTAGCCTCAAATAAAACAGTCTTTCTTGTTGTCTCCCGTAGACAACTGTACAGGAACTGCAGTATAAAGATAGGTTGTGATATTATCAAACCGAGCTCAGAAGTTAAGTTCCTCGGCGTTATCATCGATACCCAACTTAACTGGACCAGTCATATCGAACATCTGATCAATAAGGCCAACAAGGATCTTTATATCATACGCTACCTGGCGTCCCAATCCTGGGCCAGAGGACGTAAGTGTGTCACAGAGGTAGTGCGGGCATTAATTCGCTCCCGCCTCCTTTACGGGTGCGAAGCTTATTTCGCGACGCGCCCGGCGCTCATGAAAAAACTGGCTATTATAGAGTGCAGGGCGCTCAAAATAGCTCTGGGACTCTCCCAACAAGCGAGTAAGAGTCGAGTCTACAGCGAGTGTGGGTGGCTGCCCCTTGTGGATGAGATAAAACTCCGCTCAGCTCAGTATGCTGTCAGAGCCCACGCGGTAGAGAACTCTGCCTGCGAGGTCCTGACTGACTTTTTTCCTCAGCACCAAAATTATGAGGCCAACACCAAACATAGCACTCAACTCTTGGCCAAAACGCTACCCTTATCCGACACAGTAAACCGCATTCTAGCCGATAGCGGGGTGAAGGTCAGTGAGCTGGCCAGGGTCCCCCCGCCCTCCTACCCGCCTTGGCTTGAGGAAACCCCTACTATCATATACGACAGTGAAGATAATACTACCAAAAAGGATAACCCCGTCTACCTAGCTACTGTTACAAAAGAAACCCTAAACTACAAATTCTCGGAGCATTTAAAAGTCTTCACTGACGGATCCAAATTTGCAGACGGCAGCGTTGGCTGCGCCTTTGTGATCCCAGATCTCAAAATCTCAAGGAAATATACTCTTAATAAAGACATCTCCATATTCTCAGCCGAGCTATTTGCCTTGCTCATGGCATGCACTTTTATAAATGACCTCCCAGTCACACCGCGTGCGGTAGTTTTCTGCTCTGACTCGCGCTCTTCATTACAAGCTCTGCATCGAAACACATCAAATCGGGCAGAGCTACAAAGAGAAATCCTCTTTATATGTCACCAGTTAATCTCATCCGGCACATCCGTATCATTTCTCTGGGTCCCCTCTCACGTAGGGGTCCGGGGAAATGAACTGGCGGATGTCGCTGCCAAAGAAGCGGCAGAATCTAGCCCAGCTAACACTAACATCGGCTACTCAGTAACCGAGTTCTACAGTAAAATCCGTAAACTCATTCGAAGTCAGTACGTAACATCTCTGTCCTATCAACCCATTGATATGAACGATCTACACCCCGATCTCCCAACAAACCTCCTCACTATCTTCAGACGCCTCCGTGCCGGCGGCTGCCGCTTCCATATCTTTAACAAGTCCTGCCATTGTGGAGAACCCTATTCATTTCAACACATTTTCGCTCCATGCGCTACAAATAGAATTACCTTTAAAACCTTATATGACCATATGCAGCTCCATGGTCTGAGTCCCCAGGATTATTTGCGCAGTAGCAGTTCTCTAGGCTGGTCACACAGCTTGCTGCTGTGCCGACTGGTCAGGGACTCGGACATGGGGCTGTGGGTATAACTAAGCCCAGATTATCACATCAGCGTGTTTCAGTTTGAGGTCGAGTGGCTCCCGCCATCCCTCCTGATTCTAGCGACTAGCCTCTAGACAACATATCCTCACCCAAGGCCCACTAGTCGCCAAACTGTACATATTGTTTTTATTACCACGGCCTTCGTGGCTTACATCTTAATCCTTTTATTTGTAAAAAGTTTTGAGATTTATTGTTCGTGTTCCTCTTACTTGCTCATCTATTTGGTTTTATTGGTGATCCTGAAAGGTTCCACTTTTTAACTCGATTTGAATAAAATAAAATAATCATTTTACAAACCCGTTATTCAAGATATAGAATACAGACTTATAATTCTTACCAAGAAACATCTTAACTACTTTTCATTTTAACAAATTCCACAGAGCATTATCAACTCAACCCCACCCCCTGCCCTCCTCTCCTTATTTTTTGTTTCTT
>NW_027127430.1:0-22299 GCF_037325665.1 Littorina saxatilis
CCGACCCTCGATCGTCATCGCTCATATCCCTCCCGTGACGCAATCAATATAATTTCAACGTTTGTTATTCAGGTTGTCATAGCTAACGAGAGGGTGCCTTGATTAGCATTCATTGAGCAAAGCAGAAAGACCCACCCTCACCCCCGCCCCCATCCCCCATCTCCAGTCTCTTTTGCCCTACTCCACCCCCTCACACGACCTCTCCAATTTCCCCGTTCTGCAATGCCCTGACTCCAGACGAGCGCCAGAATTCTCCTCTAATGAAGATTTCGCAGATGGGTGTAATTTGTGCGTTCGGTTTTACCCAGTTCGTCATCTTGCATATCTTCTTTCGTTGGCCTTGCGGGTGGGTTGGGAGGGGGTGAAAGAGACGTCATACTCTTTCGCGGGGAGAATCAGTGTAAACTAATCTGGTTTTGTTTTACGCAGAAAGAAAAAAAATGAAGAAGGAGAGAGAAAGACAGAGACAGAGACAAAGACAAAGACGGAGAGGGAGACAGAGAGGGACAGTGGGTTCTCTGGGTTCAGACAATGTAAACAAATCCGCGTTCGAAGTGTCAGTGTTTGAATCATGGATGTTCAAATGCCGCGGCTGTGTGGAGTACACTCATTTATTTCTGAAAATACACCAAGTTTGTTTGAGAATACTCCAAGTGCAAAACAGAGCTTCTCAGGTCCGGATATACAAACGTATATTTAAAGTGTAACTGATTAGGCAGACAACATCTACAAAATTACACCAAATCTGCCGAGCCCTGAAAGTCCAACAAAGGGTGTACTCGCCTTTGGCTAGTGATTCTGAAAATGTACTAGCCAGAGAGCAAACTTTACTAGC
Source organism: Littorina saxatilis (assembly GCF_037325665.1). NCBI lineage: Eukaryota > Metazoa > Mollusca > Gastropoda > Littorinimorpha > Littorinidae > Littorina > Littorina saxatilis. Next base: position 836 of record NW_027127430.1, read on the forward strand.
CAAACCAACAATTTGTTTCAGCAACTTTACTCGCATTTGGCGAGTAGAGGAACATTTCCACTTGCCAGTTACATGTTTCTACTCGTCATTTTACTCGCCACTTTCAGGCCTAGCACAATTTCATCCATGCAAACATGCAGACAAACTTCTCGTCTTTCAAAATGAATCAGTTAGAGACTTGTAAATAACGTCTAGCGCTATTGTTGTGTGTTATAGATGCCCTGAAGAACCTGGCGAAGCGGTTGGAAGGCCCCTTCAACATCGAGTCTGTTGTGGACCCCATTGACGTCAAAATCAGTGACGCAATCATGAACCTGCAGGAAAACAGTGCGCAGTTCTCGTCACAGGTAAGATGGTGTTTTGTTTGCTGTGTGTGTTGGGTGGGGGGGGGGGGGTTTGTGGGTGTGTGTCTGTCTGTGTGTCTGTCTGTCTGTCTGTCTGTGTATGTGTCTATCTGTCTGTCCAGTAGTTCCTTTAACTCATGTTTTGTCCTCCATACATTATTGCCTTCTAGTTTGTCTTGTCTGTTCTTGCCACCTCACGTTCACATTCATCACGACATTATCCTAATCAAATATCCCCAGTTTCTGTCTCTTTATCTGCGCGGAATATCCTCGCTGGTTTCGTTCCTTGTTATTCACTTTCTGGGCCTTTCTGGACATTTTTTGTGTTGTGCATCCTGTTTCAATGGTTGACAATATTTGCAATAACATCCTGCGTTTCGTATTCTATGTTAAATCGTTGTGTACTTGTATCTTATCATTCATTGGTCGTATGTGAGTTTGTTTTGCAAGAGCCCCCTCCGCCCCAACACATACTCACCCACTCAATTAGTTTCAAGTGTATGTTATGCCTCATAGCACGCAGAACCACACGCACAAACGCACGCACGCACACAAGTACACACACACACGCACACCCACATACACACACACACACATACACCCACACACATTTTCTGCTCCCTATCGATAAGGTTTTCTGGTCCAAACCACCCTGAAACAAATGCATGGAGATGAAACGCCTGCTACGGATAGCTTGTCAACCGATTCATTGAGCACGTACCCAGGGGAGCTAACCCTCAATCCCTCTGTGGCAAGGGTTCCTGATAGCGTAAAGGGTTAGCACTTTCTCCATTTCTATAGTATAGGTCAGTGGTTGAGACTATAGACTATAGATTGTTCCAAAAGGTCGAATCTTGTGTTTTCTGTGAGTTGTTCTGAACTCTTTTGTTTAAGTTGATAATTCTTTATTTTAGCTCAGAATCAAAATGTGATAACTCTAGGAAATTGGAGGATGGGGAATAGAAGAACCATACCGGGGAAGGGAAAAATGTGAACGTTGAAGTTAAAATCTGTAGTCAGAAAGAAAGCTAAAGGAAAGCACACACACACACACACACACACTGAAAGAGAGAGCCACAAAACACAGAATGATAAATAGTAATTTTTCATGCGTATAAATACTTGAGAATGAATCATAGCTATATTGAAGGAAAACGTGAGAGAGAGGAGAAAGCTGACTGAGAGGGTTAGACAGCGAGAGAGAAAAATAAGGCCCCCCCAAAAAATAGGTCTGTTTACGGTAACATAGGCCAAAAATAAAAAGGGTCGGTAGGTCGGGATTTAGTTTTTGACTCACATGCGAAGCAAAAGTGAGTCTATGTACTCACCCGAGTCGTCCGTCCGTCCGTCCGTCCGTCCGGAAAACTTTAACGTTGGATATTTCTTGGACACTATTCAGTCTATCAGTACCAAATTTGGCAAGATGGTGTATGATGACAAGGCCCCAAAAAACATACATAGCATCTTGACCTTGCTTCAAGGTCAAGGTCGCAGGGGCCATAAATGTTGCCTAAAAAAACAGCTATTTTTCACATTTTTCCCATTTTCTCTGAAGCTTTTGAGATTCAATACCTCACCTATATATGATATATAGGGCAAAGTAAGCCCCATCTTTTGATACCAGTTTGGTTTACCTTGCTTCAAGGTCAAGGTCACAGGAGCTCTTCAAAGTTGGATTGTATACATATTTTGAAGTGACCTTGACCCTGAACTATGGAAGATAACTGTTTCAAACTGTGGGGCACATGTTATGCTTTCATCATGAGACACATTTGGTCACATATGATCAAGGTCAAGGTCACTTTGACCCTTATGAAATGTGACCAAAATAAGGTAGTGAACCACTAAAAGTGACCATATCTCATGGTAGAAAGAGCCAATAAGCACCATTGTACTTCCTATGTCTTGAATTAACAGCTTTGTGTTGCATGACCTTGGATGACCTTGACCTTGGGTCAAGGTCACATGTATTTTGGTAGGAAAAATGTGTAAAGCATGTGAGTCGTATGGGCTTTGCCCTTCTTGTTTTCTTTTTTTTTCTCAAATGCCAAAAAAAGTCTAGGGTCGCGCGAAAAAAATAGGGTCGGTCGGGTTACCGTAAACAGACTATTTTTTGGGGGGGGGCCTAAGGAAAGAAGAAGTAGAGACAGACAGACAGACCCAAAGTAAGAAGCTAGAACAAAAACAAAAAAAACCACGGACATTCATTTTCTCTGCATCAAAATTGTGTGCGGAAAAAAAAAGCTGCCGATCTAACAGCGAACGACAAGAAGAATAGAAGAAGTATGAGTGCAAAAGAAGGGACAGTATAGGAGCAAGGGGGGGGGGGGGGGGGGGGGGGGGGTTTGGGTGGAATGCGTTTTTGAGCTGGTGGTGTGAAGGACGGGCGGAGCGCTGTGCTTTGCTGGTCCCCCACTGTCCGCTCGTGTTTGAACTGTTTCACTCGGGGTGTCTGTGTGTGTGTGTGTGTGTGTGTATATGAGAGAGAGAGAGAGGGAGAGACAGAGGGAGACAGACATACAGTTAGACAGACAGAGGGACATACGACGGGACAAGCAGACAGAAGAATAAGCAGACCTGCTGAGCGGTCCACGGCCCTGAGTTCACTTATCTGCAGCATTGAGAGCGTGCGTGCCTTGAATTACAGTGGAACCCTCCATAAAACACCTCCACAAAATCTGAGAAAATCAGGTCTTAAAAAAAGGAGGCAGTCTTAAAATGGGTGTAGTCTTAAAATGGGTAAAATGGGTGGTCTTAAAATGGGTGTAGTCTTAAAATGGGTGTAGTCTTAAAATGGGTGTAGTCTTAAAATGGGTGTACATTTACAGAAGGTACAAACAAACAGTGTCAGAAAACAGGGTTTTAAAAGGGAGGAAATCTTAATTTTGGGGATCTTATAAGTGGGGTTCCACTGTATGGTCTTCTTCTGTATCGCTCGATGCGTTTGTCAAGGAGGTCCGGACTGTGCAGTCTCTCTTTTCTCCTGACCCTAACTGACCCAAAGAAGAATGGGGGGGGGGGGGGGGAGAGAAGAGAGAGAAGAAAAGAATGGGATGGTAGGAGGAATCCACGGGACCAGGGGGGGGGGGGGGGGACCAAGGGAGGGTTGAGTGCGTGGCCGTGTTATGACGCGGTGGGGCGCAGTGGGCCGGCGGCCAAGCCCGTCTTGTTGGTTCGAGTCTTGGTTTGTTGTGTGGACAGGCCGTCCCGTGACAGCGCTCCTCTTTGAACCGACTCCCTCCGGCTCGCCCGCCATGTCTGGCTTATTGGTGCTAATAAACAGGCCGGTCTGAAAATCTCTCCCCCCCCCCTCTTCTCCTCTTCGTCTCCAACAGTACTCTGTCCAGTTTGCCGCACCAGGCGCCTTTCTTCTTCATTCATGTCTTTTTGGTTTTGTTTGTGTTCCTTGAGCGTTGTTGAATGCGATTTTGTTTTATACGCTGTCATGTTTGTTTATCTTTCTTTCCCTTTCCCTCCATTTTTTATTTTATATATATATTTTTTTTTTTGCGCCTTCGATTTGGTGGTTGGTGGTCTGTGCTGTTCTGTTGGTGTATGTGCGATAGGGGGAGGGGGTGGGGGTTGACACCATTCTGCATTTGTTGTTTTTATGTTGAATTTGTGTGTGTGTGTGTGTGTGTGTGTGTGTGTGTGATCTTGGGATTTCTAATGTCAGTTATTTACGGAATATCGTCTGTCCAAGACTCATGTGGTTTGTAGCCGATAAGCATGTGTCCGAAGCTGGTGGTTACAGGTGGACCACTATCTTGTGTGCCACTCTTCAGACCTACATCGTTAGTCCACCATACTTAGTTAATTTCGTTAAATTCTGTTTTGTCACGTCACTAGCTGTTTTCCTGTTTTAAATACGTTTCCTCAGACCGTTGCTAGTGCAGTGGAACCCCCTGCAGACCTGTTTACCCTTACGATTTTGGCGTAATTTATTACGATTTTCTGCAAAAAATACGCCATTCCGCTATCCGTGTCAAGACTACGATTTTCATCAATAAAAAAAAAGTAAAAATTTTTTTTATTTTTTAAAAAAAAAATTTTCAATTCACATGTTTGGCATTGTTTTTTTCAATGGCAAAATGGAGTGAAAAAGCACATGACTGACCAGAGATCATGTCTGTCTGACGAGACGCTGGAGAGCCTTATTCTAGCGGTGAAGTCTCGCCCTCACTCATTCGGCAAGCGCAAGTACAGTAGAGAAGCGCTTGACACACTGAAAAAGGCCTACTATGAGCAAAAGAAAAAGAATCAGTGATGCATGTGCTTTTGATGGGATCTTCTTTGAAATTATGATGACTACAAAAACTGACTGATGTGTTTTGTTTGTAAATGATGGATATATGTGCATGATTGCGTTTCGCAGACACAGTTGTCATGTGCCGCGGCGTTGTAATTGGCGACGAATGCTGGATGATTACTATTTTTGTGCCAGGATTACTATTTTTGGGGCTGAGCATTACTCCAAAACACTTATGGGGGTAAACAGGTCTGCCCCTGTGTAACGACCTCTTCCAAGAACGACCCCCTCCTTTTGCCGACCGAATTTCTCGGCACGGATGCCTTTAACACTATAACTAACCTCCCAAGAACGACGCCCTCCTTTTTCAGACTACCGACCTACCAAACTAGGGTCAATAACGACTTTGACCTTTTTAACAGTGAGTGTCAAAGATCTGAATTACCCAGCACGCGCGGATCACGCACGCCATTATTACATGCAGTATCTCCCCTATATCAGTACATTCCGATCCCTCGATTGAAAGCAGATTTGTGGGCACAGCAGTTTATCGACAGAAAACTAGACCAAACAGTAAAGTCGTGTATGAAACGGCGACTGACCCAGTGCCCTATTTTCAGTGTTGATTTTATAGGTCAGTGGACTTTGACCCGCAGACCTTCTGTTGAGTCTTGGTTAAAAGTCAGGTGGCACTGTTTTGAGGAAACAGGGTGATTACTGGCAGGTGTCACTTGGTATTCAACTCACGTACAGTCTTTGAAGAAGCTGTCCAGTGTTGCGTAGACTTTAAGGAGTACTTGTTTTTAAATGAAGAATAACATTATTTTGGTAGTTGTGGTTGTGTGAACTGTTTTTGTGTCATGCGGTCGAGTACGATTTTTTTCTAGTCACAAGTGTTGTGGTCATATGTTTTGTTTTGTGATGAAGGAGTGGTTCTAAAGTCGTATATGGTACATTGAAGTATTGTTTTTCATATCACAATGTTAGGTTACCTGTGGTCTTTACTTCAGATAATTAAGTTAATGACGTTGAGCTGTTCGGGCGAAATTGATTTGTTGGTTTGTTTTGCTGAGGGTGAAATGTAAGCATTTTGGACCTCAGAAAACAGAGGTAGCACTTCCTTCTTTTAGTTTAGTTATGTGTAAGAAAATTAGTAGAGTTGATTGAGCAGAGCCTAGGAGCAACAAGAGTTTGTTTTATACCTCCATCCCTCACCCCTTTCTCATCACTACCTATTCCCCCCCCCTCCCCTTAAAAAAAAAAAAAAATTTTTTTTCTGAAAACAGTCATACGTCAGCGTTGAACGGAAAATCTTAAGTCAATTTTTGTAAAGCTGTGGCTGGAATTTCTCTTCAATACAGCCCTTTTTATGTCCCTGTGTCTGTCAGTTTGTAGGAAGACCTCGGTGCATTTCTCCGTTTTAGCAATCCCACTCGAATGAGTTTTCAGTGCGTCATGTATGTGTGTTGCTATGAAAACAATTCTCGGCGCTTTTGCAGCGTTAGCGTGTTGATGCAAAACCAGCTGTTTTAACGCACCTGACGTTTTGTTTTAACGCGCAACTAAGGAGGGATGTTTGGGATTCTCAAACTTAACGTTGTTGTGCTGGTTGTTTGTGTGTGTGTCTGTGTGTGTCTGTGTGCTTGTGCGTCGTAAAAATAAGTTGGGCTTGAATAGGAAAAACGTTTTAGTGCGTTGGTTTATGTGAAAACAGCAAGATTTCGAAAGGGGAGGTCTTGCTATTTGTAGGGATTTGATAGGCGACATTCTGCAACCATAAAACCGAATTGTTTATTAGCTATGAAACGTTTGGGAGCTTGTATTTTTGCCATTTCCTTCTCTGCCTTCCAATACCAATGGACGCACGCTTACCCGTTTTTCTTTTGAAAATCGTTTGCTCCTGTTATCTTGGAGTATATTTCTAAACGATTCGCGTATTTTGGGTGTTCATGGACATTGTAACAGCGGAAAAGAAGTGTCTGCCCCCCCCCCCCCCCCCCCCCCCCCCCCCCAATAACAGGCTCAGGGTGATAACTAAATGCTTTCTAGTATGACGTTTGTCTTGATTGGGCGATTCTTACCTGACGAGAGTACGATTGGAAATCGTGAAGGCTTTTCACATGGTCAGTTTCTCAACGATTTTCCCTCTCCAAATTCTACAAATCTACTCTTTGACGGAAATCCCTTAAAAATTGACATATCAGATTTCATAATCAGCAGAACATCGTTTCATAATCAGCAGAACATCGTTTTACAATTGTCAGAAATCGTCTCAATATCAACGCAAAATGTATTTCATAATTGGTAACGGCTCGTGCATACAGTAAGATGTGAATAGCGCATTACCATTCTGTGTTCCCATGCTGGGTGCAGTTGTCAGTTGACCTCAGGGCTTTGCTCAGGCACGCCGTGACTAAAAGGGAAGTGTGCCGAGACGCTCAAATTGTCACCGAGACTGGAAACGTGATTAGCAGGACTTGGGCTCCCAAGACTTGATTTTAGGATATATGCGTTGGAGAGAACTATGACTCATTCATTGGTACTGCTAACTATTGAGTGTTTTTGTCTTTTTCCAGGGACCTTATTTTGGGGGGCTGACGTGTTTGTACACTGGGGATTTGTGTGCGTAGGGGGATGGGGTTGTGTGTGGGGCGGGGATATAGCTCAGTTGGTAGCGCGCTGGATTTGTATTCAGTTGGCCGCTGTCAGCGTGAGTTCGATCCCAGGTTCGGCGGAAATTTATTTCAGAGTCAACTTTGTGTGCAGACTCTCTTCGGTGTCCGAACTCCCCCCGTGTACACTACATTGGGTGTGCACGTTAAAGATCCCACGATTGACAAAAGGGTCTTTCCTGGCAAAATTGCTTCTAAGGCACAGTTAATAATTGTCTATCTATACCCGTGTGAATTGGAATAATAGGCCGTGAAAGGTAAATATGCGCCGAAATGGCTGCAATTACTGGCCGTATAAAATTTCATCTCACACGGCATCACTGCAGAGCGCCTAGAACTGTACCCACGGAATATGCGCGATATTGATTGATTGATTGATTGTGTGTGTGTGTGTGTGTGTGTGTGTGTGTGTGTGTGTGTGTGTGTTATCAGGCTGGCAGTTGTTCTACTCTTGTTTCGCCATGAAAGACAAATGCATCATATTACATGAATTGGCTCCTTTCGGTTAAATGTGATACTAGATAATGGCAAGAGTACATCGTGTATTATCTGATGAATGATCTCACGTTTAGAAGTCAGCAAGTCTCATGCTGATAGTTGGTCATAAAGTGGTAACTGTCAGTATTGACATATTTGTCAGCATGGACAGCGTATCTTAGTATCTACGAATGTGATATAACGTTGAACAGACGTCAATATAAAATTGAAATATGCATGATATATTAGTCGAAATGTCCTTCTCATTGACAATTTGACAGTTTGATCCCAACTTTGACATCGGGTAGCAAACAGTCACACTATATCCTGTATCATTTGACTGTTAGATCCAAGTTCTGATATCAAATGATAAACACCAGAATCATATCCGGTATCTTTCTGACAGTTTGATCTTAAAACTGATATCAGATAACGGAGATATATCCGCCATGTGTCATCTAGTGTAAAACAAAAATGGGGTAAGCCTATTAGAGTGAAGTGGTTTGAGTTTGCCGCTTTCCCACCCGGCTACCCGCTTGAAGTGGATAGCGTTTGTCCGTCCCGTCCGGGTTTGTGTTGACTTTAGCCAACACCACTTTTAGTCCAGTTGAATTCTCAACGAGAGATGTCGTAGTGTTGTCATAACTAAAGCCCAGCCGCGTAACTACAGCAAGCATGGGGGGAGAGGGCGGGGGGAGAGGGCGGGGGGTTAAAGTGGCTTAAGACTTCTTCTTCTTCTCCTTCTTCTTCTTCTTAAATTCGTGAGGAAATCCCTGTACAGGGCAACTACCCTCATTTGATTGGTGCGCTTAATTTCCCCAGAGTGAAAGATAAAGTGGATAGTGTACCTTAATGGAGCCCGAAGTTGACCTCGCAAACAGTTCGCGAAATCTTTTTCCCAAAAAATTAATGCCAAAGCTTTGTGCAGCGAGCTTCGTGAAGAAGACTTTACAAAGTAGACTTCCCAATTGAAATCAGGCTTTACTCTTTGCCGAAAGTTCCGTGAATGATGTGTTCTAATAATTCTAATACTTCTTTCCATACCATCCCGAAGAAGGCAGTAACATGCCGAAATATTGATATAGATATAAACGTACCTAACCTGGTTCCTGGTGTGTTTTCTTGTTATTTAAGTGTTCTAATAATGTAATCTCTTGACTTCATCATCATAGATGGTGGATGTTCTTCATTCTTTTGTATCCCCCCGCGGGTTAGGGGGAAGAAGTTACCCGATGCTCCCCAGCATGTCGTAAGAGGCGACTAACGGATTCTGTTTCTCCTTTTTACCCTTGTTAAGTGTTTCTTGTATAGAATATAGTCAATGTTTGTGAAGATTTTAGTCAAGCAGTATGTAAGAAATGTTACGTCCTTTGTACTGGAAACTTGCATTCTCCCAGTAAGGTCATATATTGTACTACGTTGCAAGCCCTATGTTTTGAATATTTCATAGTCTTACGCTTGCTCCACTTGATGGCGTACCTTGTTAAAACAAAACATTCAGTTTTATTTTCTGTTATGATCCAACATAATTATTTAACATTTTCTCTCTGGGGACTGTCCCTTTAAAGATTAAAGCAGGATAAAGAGAAGGGATTTGACGAAACAGGTTTATTTGAATGTCGTTTTGCCTTTTAGTTTTCGAGTGGTCTATGAAGCACAGTGCAATGTTGTTGAATACACGGGTCAATCTTTGAGGAGCTAAATGTGACATGGACATAGACATAGAATAATATAATAATAATAATAATAATAATAATAATAATAATAATAATAATAATAATAATAATAATAATTGTCAGTAAGTACTGGTGTCACATGACTGATGTGAACCAGTTGATTGGCTAATGGCGATGCGCTAAAACTGTTAGCGCACTCTTGGAGTGCGCTAACTTTTCCACAGAGCGTATTCTTCCGCCCTTTGCCTAAGCGAGACTGTGCTCTCATCCTCAGAATTAATTAATGACATGTAGCTTATATTCTCCACAATACCAAAATACTATAAATTCCTGCTTCTCAATTAAAGCAGAAGTGGTTTTTTTCTGACAGATTGCATGTGCCTGTGCCACAGTTGCCACTATCTAAAAATAGAACCCGCTGTGTCTATTTTTCAGTTTCGACTTGCGAAGAATCTTCTCATAATTATGCCGTAGCTTATTATCCACATTACCAAATGATGAGTTAGTATACAATTCCCAGCAGCTAACAGAAAACACAAGTGTTATTCCGATAACGTACCACTGAACTAGATCAGCATTTGGAATATATACGTAGCAGACTAGATTACACTGAAATACGACTGCATCAGTTCAGTAAATGAATGGTTTCCGAATTAATATTTCAAGGCAACAACAATCGGAATCGAAAACGTGTAGGGTTAAGAACGTTCTTATCATGTATAAAACTTATTACCAGCCTGCCTTATGCGTGCAGACGAGCAATTGTTGTTTTTGAAATGAGACTGCAGTGCAGTGCCGTGGTTCGCTTGCCCTAGCCGCCCTAGCAGACGACATAAACCTCGCAGCAAATTAACATGTTGGGCAAATGTGAACAAGCAAACGATGGGGACATACTACGTGTAGGGTTCACAGCATTCTTACGGTTCATATATAATAGTACCAGTCTCCCCGATGAGTGAAGATACAACAGAAGAAACATACCACATTTACTTTGAAAATCCGAGTCTGCTAACCGTGGCCTTGGCCGGAGTCAATTCAAGGGGCAACACTCTGCACAGTCAATCTGTCGAAGCTCGATGAAGGTTTCGAATCGCAAATAATTAAGAGTACAGTCCTTTCTCCGAGTTTAAATGAGGTCTCTGTGAAAGGTCATCACCTTTTAGCTTAACGCTTCACTGGAATTTACCAACAGAAATTAAAACAAGAGTTTGCGTGTGACGAAAGCACGACACACTTGAGACAGCCCGCACAAAAGTAGATCCAGTGACACAAACCTGACTACACAGTTACGCCTATCCAAATGCGCGTTGCAAAATGTGCCTTTTGAATCTTCTTTTTTCTCTGGCGGTACTGACAATATCGTTATTGAAACAATCCCAGTGTACTAAGGGATTTATAGAGCAAATCTCGAAAATAATTATTGAACTCAGCGCTATGCGCTTCGTTCAATAATGAATTTTCTCGATTTGCTCTATAAATCCCTTAGTGCACTGGGATGTCTCAATAACTTAAATAATAATAATAATAATAATAATAATTAAGTAGATGTGTACTGCCGGGCAGTACATACCCCAAGCGAAGTCGTCCATCTGTGTGTACATGATTCTCTCTCTCTCTCTCTCTCTCTCTCTCTCTCTCTCTCTCTCTGTCTTAAAATGTGTCATCGATGACGTGTTTTCATACTTGCTAATGCGGCAGGCTAATCATGACGTCAAATTGAAACTTCTTGAAGTCTCTCAGAAAGGGACATGAAAACCATGTGGGGGTTACTGGTTTGGGCTGAAAAAAAACCCAACTCCACCTAAAATTCAAGCGCCTATGGGGCTGAATTATGCAGCATAAATTGTGAAACATCAGGATATCTCACACTTTCAATTCTGCCATCATGTCAAATCTGACAACAAACCTACCCACAAAATGTCATAAATATCGGTGTAGAATTGAGACTTAACGGTTTTTAACTGCCAAAAATAAGTTTTTTTGACTGGAATAGTTTGTCTTGAAATTCAGTTTGGGACAACGGAGCCACCCACTAAATTTCAAAAAGATAGGTGAAAATTTAAATGTAACGGTTTTCAACTGCCAAAATTATGTTTTTCTTCTGGAAAAGTATGGAGTGAAAATCAGTTGGGGACAACGAACCTACCCACAAAATTTCATAAATATCGATGAAGAATTGAGATTTAACGGTTTTTAACTGCCAAAAATAAGGTTTTTTGTCTGGAAAAGTATGTCTTAAAATTCAGTTTGGGACAACGGACCCACCCACTAAATTTCATAAAGATAGGTGAAGAATTGAAATTTACCGTTTTTTAACTGCCAAAATTATGTCTTTCTTCTGGAAAAGTATAGAGTGAAAATCAGTTGGGGACAACGAACCTACCCACAAAATTTCATAAATATCGGTGAAGAATTGAATTTTAACGGTTTTTAACTGCCAAAATTATGTTTTTCTTCTGGAAAAGTATGGAGTGAAAATAAGTTGGGGACAACAAACCTACCTTTAAAATTTCATAAGAATCAGTGAAGAAATAGGATTTAACGATTTTTTAACGGCCTTTAAATCATTGGTGATGTCATCATAACCCAGTCGTTGTAGTTGTCGTCGTAGTTGTTGGTGTTGTTGTTGTCATGTTCGTTGTCGTGATTGTTGTTGTTCTCGTGTTGTTGTTTTTGTTGTTGTTGTTGTTGTTGTTGTTGTTGTTGTTGTTGTTGTTGTTGTCGTCGTCGTCGATGTCATTTGTTGTTGTTGTTGTTATCGTCGTCGTCGTCGTCATCGTCGTCGTTGTCAGAGGTTATTTCTAAAGATTTCATTGATAGTCTTTGTTCTCGTCACCAAGACTTGCTAAGAACAAGCTTGGAACAGCAAGAGTTCCAAGAACAAGATTAGAACAACTCATTACATCATTACCAGTACGTCATTTGTATTTAGAACACACTTTAGAAAAAAACTCTTCAGCTACAAACCAGTCACCCTCACATGGCGGAGGTGTTTGTCTAAACCACTTACTGAAATGTTTTGAGGTTTAATGACCATACACATGTTGAACCGGTGAGTGTCTTCCGCTGCTTAATTCGCAAATAACTATTTTATTAAAGTCCGCTTGAAACGCTCAAAGATGAAATTCCATGTTAAAAAGTGACAAAAGTTTCACATTTTCCCGTTGTAACAGCTTCCGATGATATTATATGAAAATTCTGATCCTCTGAGAGGATTCCCCGAAACAAAATCAGTTTGTACGCCTAATTTTAATAGAATTGTCCAAACAGTGTCGCTAATATTGTGCTAAAAGATGAATTCTAGAACAATGTCCAGACAGACACCACTTGGCCAAAAAATTTTCAGTGCTGGGAGATGAAAAAAAAAACTACCTCGCTACGCGCGGGCTTCGCCCGCGCTCCGCTTGGATAATAAATGAGCATTTATATAGCGCAACATCATAACTTTACAGTTATGCTCTTTGCGCTTGACACATTTAAAATTAAAACACAGTTATACAAGCATTTACATCTACATTCATAGTCAACAACGCTTAATTAAAAGCATACACCATCAAACATACATTACAAAAGATTCTTCCACTAACTAAGTAATAAAAACATGAATAAAATAGGTAGTAAAAAACAAGGAAATACCAGCTGAATACCCTTAATCAAACAGAACATGTTATCAACAATGCTGAAAACAGTCCTAGATGTGTATATACATTATCACTAAAACAACAAATACACTGCATGTGGCCTACTGACGGACTGAGAAAACAAAATCAGGGGTTGTATTTCTTAAAGAGGTGCGTTTTAAGTGCTCGTTTGAATGCTTGGGGTGACTGAGAGTGGCGGATGTGAAAGGGGAGAGAATTCCATTGTGTGGGTGCGCAGAAAGTAAAAGTGCGTTGTCCGTATGTTTTGGTTTTGGTGTGTGGAATGGTAAGTGTGTGTGTGTGTGTAGAACACTTTATTATCTCAACGAGAAACTCAGGTGTGGTGTATCACAGCATTACAATATACAACATAAAACGTAAGAACATCAATAAAATCTTGAAGTGAATCACTCGTTGTTTTGTCATGTATCTCGTGAGAATCTTAATCAAATGATGCAGAGCACTATTTTAATATCTGAGAAACAAAAGGGCGTAAGCGCTCTCAATAGATACGACATGTAAAGATCTTGTATCTCTTGGATAGACTTGTATCTCTTGGATATATATGCTTGTATCCTCGTATCTTTCAAACTGGGGGTTTTCACCCTAGAAGAATGTGTAGGTTGTTATGCTTTTGTTTTGAACGTGGGGGGGGGGGGGGAGGGGGTGGGGGGGTTGTTAGAATACTGTCAATTTGCTGTGCTGCATGTGTGACCTTTATGACGCGGCGCCCTTGTACCTGCTCCAAGAGGACAGTGAGTGCGTGTCCAGGTAGGTATAACAGAAGGCGTAGCAGTAGGGATCACAACTACCCCTTTAATCACTGGAGCGCGACATGAGCATCATCACAGGTGACATACGGGACGCATTCTTTTGTCAGACGCTGTCTTCATTTCCACGTGAGAGGACAGGCTGAACTTATTGTCCCCCCCCCCCCCCCCCCCCCTCTGTTGTTCTCATCTTCCAGTCGCTGGATGGTAGACTGGCTAGCTCGGTCTCTCTGTCTCTGTTTGTCATTGTCTGCCCACCCCCTACACAGTTTTTCAATCCCAGGTAATTTTGTAGTCTTCACCCCCGCCCCTTGCATTCCAAGCTGTGGCCCTATGCCGAGGATCAAGCGGTTAAGTCGTGAAAACGTTCAAGGGTTATCATAACAACGTGCATTTCACCCAGGTGAGAGGGTGGTCTTTTCCCCTGTTTTGTGCTGTGTGCAAATCACAGTCTAGGAAGTCGCCTTGGGGTTTATCTTCAAAGGAAATCCAAAAACAGACAGACTGCTTACGTTCCAAAGTTTCAGGATAAAAAAAATACCAAGAATGGTTAGTGATGCCAACGCGTTGTTCCGGCGCTGTAGGAGACCCTACTGCGAGCACTTGACGTTCTTCATTTTTCTTGGACGCCGTGGGAACGCAGGGAGGACGCAGCCCAAGTGTGACAGGGGTTTAAAATAAAACGTTCAATTCACCAACCATTCTTGCTTTCTTTGGTCTTCTTCTTGTAGAATAGACATAGTGTCTGCTCTGGGTAGTCTACACAGACGGCAATTCCACCTTTTCGCTTTGGAAAGGAGGTCCCCAGCAGAAGAAAGAGGGCTGTAATAGTAGACGGGATGGAGACCCTGGGGGCATGAAAGGTGGGGTGTAGGGTGTCACAAAGGGTGCGGGAGATAGATGATTACACTCTAATCCCTGTCTTTGTTACACACCACGGCGACGCACAACGAGAAGATTTTTTTCTTTCTATCTTTCGTTTTTGACTCACATGCGAAGCAAAAGTGAGTCTATGTACTCACCCGAGTCGTCCGCCCGTCGGTCCCCCCCGTCCGTCCGGACGTCCGTCCGGAAAACTTTAACGTTGGATATTTCTTGGACACTATTCAGTCTATCAGTACCAAATTTGGCAAGATGGTGTATGATGACAAGGCCCAAAAAAACATACATAGCATCTTGACCTTGCTTCAAGGTCAAGGTCGCAGGGGCCATAATAGTTGCCTAAAAAACAGCTATTTTTCACATTTTTCCCATTTTCTCTGAAGTTTTTGAGATTCAATACCTCACCTATATATGATATATAGGGCAAAGTAAGCCCCATCTTTTGATACCAGTTTGGTTTACCTTGCTTAAAGGTCAAGGTCACAGGAGCTCTTCAAAGTTGGATTGTATACATATTTTGAAGTGACCTTGACCCTGAACTATGGAAGATAACTGTTTCAAACTTAAAAATGATGTGGGGCACATGTTATGCTTTCATCATGAGACACATTTGGTCACATATGATCAAGGTCAAGGTCACTTTGACCCTTATGAAATGTGACCAAAATAAGGTAGTGAACCACTAAAAGTGACCATATCTCATGGTAGAAAGAGCCAATAAGCACCATTGTACTTCCTATGTCTTGAATTAACAGCTTTGTGTGGCATGTATTTTGGTAGGAAAAATGTGTAAAGCAGTTCTTAGTGTATGATGTCATTGCTAGGTTTAGTTATTTGACCTTGACCCTGAAGGTCAAGGTCATGTAAAGGTCAAGGTCAAGCATGTGAGTCGTATGGGCTTTGCCCTTCTTTTTAAATATTTTTTGTAGACAGATGTATGTTTTTGATTAAAAGCCCCACAATGATGTGCTTGGCAAAACAAAGAAGACGAAAAAAGGAGAAAGAAATAGAAGAAAAAAAAGAGAAAAATTTAAGAGACAAAGGATTCCGTATAAACGATTCGGCTCACCAGCCCAGATCTGGCTAGGCTGGCGGCCGTTGAAGAAATACATTCATTGAAACATTTTGTGTTATCCAACTCCGCTCAGAATGTTGATTTGTGGTATGTGTACAAGCTGAGGAATGGTTGTATCACATGAGAAAGCCTATGCCAGCTCTGATATATTGAGCAAAGAACTATTGTCACGAGAAGGACTGTGCCTTTCACTAATTAAAGTCGTTACTCCTCCTCTAGAGATCTGTTGGGTCTTTGGCAGGAGTGTGGACAGTACAGGTTAATAATATCTGTATCGTTAGGGACATGGATCTCGGTTGGGTCTTTGGCATGAGTGTGGACAGTACAGGTTAATAATATCTGTATCGTTAGGGACATGGATCTCTGTTGGGTCTTTGGCATGAGTGTGGACAGTACAGGTTAATAATATCTGTATCGTTAGGGACATGGATCTCTGTTGGGTCTTTGGCATGAGTGTGGACAGTACAGGTTAATAACATCTGTATCGTTAGGGACATGGATCTCGGTTGGGTCTTTGGCATGAGTGTGGACAGTACAGGTTAATAATATCTGTATCGTTAGGGACATGGATCTCTGTTGGGTCTTTGGCATGAGTGTGGACAGTACAGGTTAATAATATCTGTATCGTTAGGGACATGGATCTCTGTTGGGTCTTTGGCATGAGTGTGGACAGTACAGGTTAATAACATCTGTATCGTTAGGGACATGGATCTCGGTTGGGTCTTTGGCATGAGTGTGGACAGTACAGGTTAATAATATCTGTATCGTTAGGGACATGGATCTCTGTTGGGTCTTTGGCATGAGTGTGGACAGTACAGGTTAATAACATCTGTATCGTTAGGGACATGGATCTCGGTTGGGTCTTTGGCATGAGTGTGGACAGTACAGGTTAATAATATCTGTATCGTTAGGGACATGGATCTCGGTTGGGTCTTTGGCATGAGTGTGGACAGTACAGGTTAATAATATCTGTATCGTTAGGGACATGGATCTCTGTTGGGTCTTTGGCATGAGTGTGGACAGTACAGGTTAATAAAATCTGTATCGTTAGGGACATGGATCTCTGTTGGGTCTTTGGCATGAGTGTGGACAGTACAGGTTAATAACATCTGTATCGTTAGGGACATGGATCTCGGTTGGGTCTTTGGCATGAGTGTGGACAGTACAGGTTAATAATATCTGTATCGTTAGGGACATGGATCTCTGTTGGGTCTTTGGCATGAGTGTGGACAGTACAGGTTAATAATATCTGTATCGTTAGGGACATGGATCTCTGTTGGGTCTTTGGCATGAGTGTGGACAGTACAGGTTAATAACATCTGTATCGTTAGGGACATGGATCTCGGTTGGGTCTTTGGCATGAGTGTGGACAGTACAGGTTAATAATATCTGTATCGTTAGGGACATGGATCTCTGTTGGGTCTTTGGCATGAGTGTGGACAGTACAGGTTAATAACATCTGTATCGTTAGGGACATGGATCTCGGTTGGGTCTTTGGCATGAGTGTGGACAGTACAGGTTAATAATATCTGTATCGTTAGGGACATGGATCTCGGTTGGGTCTTTGGCATGAGTGTGGACAGTACAGGTTAATAATATCTGTATCGTTAGGGACATGGATCTCTGTTGGGTCTTTGGCATGAGTGTGGACAGTACAGGTTAATAATATCTGTATCGTTAGGGACATGGATCTCTGTTGGGTCTTTGGCATGAGTGTGGACAGTACAGGTTAATAATATCTGTATCGTTAGGGACATGGATCTCTGTTGGGTCTTTGGCATGAGTGTGGACAGTACAGGTTAATAATATCTGTATCGTTAGGGACATGGATCTCTGTTGGGTCTTTGGCATGAGTGTGGACAGTACAGGTTATTAATATCTGTATCGTTAGGGACATGGATCTCTGTTGGGTCTTTGGCATGAGTGTGGACAGTACAGGTTAATAACATCTGTATCGTTAGGGACATGGATCTCTGTTGGGTCTTTGGCATGAGTGTGGACAGTACAGGTTAATAATATCTGTATCGTTAGGGACATGGATCTCTGTTGGGTCTTTGGCATGAGTGTGGACAGTACAGGTTAATAATATCTGTATCGTTAGGGACATGGATCTCTGTTGGGTCTTTGGCATGAGTGTGGACAGTACAGGTTAATAATATCTGTATCGTTAGGGACATGGAGAGTAACTGTGTGAAGGAACGATCGTAGCTCACTGGCTGAAGCATTGTCATGTGTTATGGTGGGATGGCCGGGGTTGAGAATGATACGTGTTCCAAGAAGAAAATGGGTTGGTTTAAGCGTGTTTTATTCAATTTCTCATACACACGTTTCAAACAATAACAACATTAGGAACGTTAACAAGCAGATTGCTTATGGACAAAATGGGTTGAATATTGTCAGACAATATATGAATGTATCCTACATACGTGAGAGAGACACTCGTGAGATAATAATCGTTCAAATCACACGTGTGTATATCATGTAAATGAGGTCATGTCAAGCAAGTCTGGCAGGGACCTGTTTTTCCACTGCTGATGATGCCAAAGTCACCGAGACAAACGTCATTATAGAAAAAAAATGCGCTCGCTAATTACCCTCGATAAATTTGTAGAACTAACACGTCACGCCACACTTTCAGAGTGACGTTTCTTTACTTTGACGTAATAGATTGCACGAGGTTTTAGAAGAGATCAAGGTTCCAAAACAAGCGTCTTCAATTTAGCTGCCTCGACTGCAGGACATTTTCAGTAAAATACACGCAAGTACAGTATGTGGGATAAACAGAATACTACATGGCTTGCTGTGTCGTACCAGATTTACACTCGTTGCTTTTTCAAATAGTGAACAGCTCGCTTTCGCGCGCAGTTCAATATTTAAAAAAACAACTCGTGTAAATCTGGTACGACACAGCAAGCCATGTAGTATTCTCTATGTTAGTGTGATATTTTTAATCTCCTCTTGCGTCTCTGAGTCACTGAGATCCTTTCAGCAAAGGAGGTGCGTAGAGGTGTCGTAAACTGTGGCGAGTAGAATTTTTGTTAAAGAAGATACCTCAGTCGTCGTCTTTGACGTGTTTCCACGTGTGGCAGGTTTGACTCGTTGGATGAGCATGATCCTTCTTCGCTGTCACTTTCATAAATTCGTGGGTGGTATTGAAGGCCACTGCATTGTGGGCAATGCGATGCCAGTGTCTGAGCCAGACCATTCATTTCTGAAGGTCGTGATGTAACATTACCACTGAACAAACCCAACATAAATTCTCCCCAACATTTATCTCACACAATAAGTGTTTTTTTTAATCCCTACTCCGGGGTTCCTCGCTAATCTTCGGCCGGAAAAAAGTTAACTCCCCAAAAACATTAAGATTTACTTTCAATGTATTACAGTAACACCCGTAATCACTCAGGGTTTGTGAATGGAAGCACCACGGGAGGCTCCGGCGCTTTGAATGCTTCCACACAGTAGAATCCCCCTTTATACCCCCCCCCCCCCTTAAATTTAAGACTTCCCCCATTTTAAAAACTTGCTTTTTGCACATTTTCTCTTCATAACCTCTGTAAATCTACCTCGATTTTAAGACAGCCTCATTTGTGAGACCTTATATCTGTAAAGCTACCTCCATTTTAAGACTCGCTCTCTTTTGAGACTTGATTTTCTCAGATTTTGTTAGGTTTGAAAAGGGAGGTTACATTGTATCTTGACCATCCCGTCGTGTCCTCGGGTAGCCTCCAGTTAAGGGCGTGGGTGATGAATTATCTCGTTTCGTATCGTGGTCGTAGCGACAAGGTGATTTGGTTCTTGTGGGAGGGAAAAGGGATTAAACTGAAGATGGGGTTACCTGTTAAGGCTGCTATTGGGGGGAGGGTGACACTCTGTCCTCCATTGGGGGACAAAGGCTGTCTGGGGTCAGATGGGGTGACCGTGGTGGGGTCCTTGCGTGTCTGGACCCGTGAGGTGGATGTGAGGGGACTTAGTTGTTGGATATCTGCGTTCTTGATGGCTGGTATTGTTAGTTGTGTTGTGTTTTTGAGGAGAGAGAGAGGGGGGAGAGGGGGGGTGGTGGTGGAGGTTTGAGTTATTGATGGGTGGGTATTACTGTGTTGTGTCTTAGAGGGGAGAGAGAGGGGGGGAGAGAGAGAGGGGGGGAGGGGGAAGAGATGAAGAGAGAATCTTTGCGAGAGAAGGGTAGGGAGGGAGGGAAGGATTTTTCATTAGCTAGGCACATCCCACATCATGGATCATTTCATTAATGGTGTGTGTGTGTGTGTGTGTGTGTGTGTGTGTGTGTGTGTGTGTGTGTGTGTGTGTGTGTGTGTGTGTGTGTGTGTGTGTGTGTGTGAAGGACGAAGAAAGAGCAAGAGAGAGCGTGTGTGTGAGAGAGAAGAGTGGTGGTGGTGGTGAAAAAAACCTTGCTGAAATCTGAATAATCGTTGTGATAGGTCAACGTTCAGCTATAGTGGTTACCTAAGGGCATTTTCATTGTCGGTGTTCTTCAAATGGCCTTTTGTTTGTTCTGGGCAATTCCGAGACATTTCGGAGGATTCATGTATCTACATTGCAAAGACTCTTCATTGAATGCAAAGTGTAAGTTAGACCTCTTTTAGCCACTTTAAGCAAAACGCCTGTGTACCTACCTATTAGTCTAGTAAAGCCTGCGAGTGTTTGCTCGTTATTATGCCGAGAGACCCTCCACATTTTTGAATGTTTGAATTCTGGCATTTGATTGGATGAGGGTTATGCCACGTGACATGTATGCTGCTGGTTTGCGGTTTTGCACGGTGTGGGAAGGGCTGGTGTTTGCACAAGGTTGTTGACGCATCGTCTGACATTTTGCAAGTCCGACATAGTTTAAGTATGAGATATTGTTGTTTGGGTATGGGGTGCCATCGGCTGTTGGGGGTCGGTAGAGTAAAGGCTAAACGAATGCTGCCGGTGAGGGATGCTGGGGATTCTAGTGTACATTAATTTATTGAAGGCGTGTAGGTTTACTTCCATTGGGAAGTAAGGGTTCAAAATGCTGCTGGTTGGGGTGGGGGAGGGGGGGTGGGGGTGAGAGAGAGTGAGAGGGGGATAAGACAAGAAAGACGGACAGACAGAGCGAGAGAAACAGAGAGAGATAGAGACAGACGGACAGAGAGGGAAAGAAAAGAGGGAGGGAGAGAGAACGAGCAAGACGTGAACATGGAGAGAGCGATCTTGCGCACGTGCATGTGTACGATTCACACCTAACTAGAATTTCTGCTCGTTCGTTATTTTTTCTGCACTCCTGCGTAGAGTGGGATTAGTTAGAAGAGAAATTTATGCGAGGGATGGGGGGGGGAGGGGGGGGGGGAGGGCCTTAGCAAATGATGTTAGCTGGCCGATGATAGGGAATTGCAGACGAAGAAGTAGATAGAGACAGATTTTCATCAGAAGCGTCACTCGTGATGAATTGAGAGCTTGAAGCTGATACATCCCACGGTGCTACGGTTTCTTCTACTCGAGGAATCTTTGAAATCCATACGGATATTCTTCTTCTTGTTTTTCCGTTGTTTTTTCCTCTGCCAATTTTTTTTTTAATTGTTTTGTCTATTTCTTGTTCTTGTTCTAGTTCGTCTTCTTCTACTTCTGCAAGCCACACCTTTTCTTTCTGAAGTCTATTTATGCATGATTGTTCTTGTGGTTTTCATAATGTATTT
>NW_027127431.1:0-17460 GCF_037325665.1 Littorina saxatilis
CTTGTCTGTCGGTCTTTCTCTAATTCCACGGACTAGATGGGAAATTACTCTTGCCAAAAATCTGAATATTCTTGCAAACTCTCTCCACATTTCCCTTCTCTTTCTTTCACATATATTCCAAGGATAGATTGGAAGATTAACGTTTCACCCAAAACCTTTTTTCTTTTCTCTCTCTCTCTCTCTCTCTCTCTCTCTCTCTCTCTCTCTCTCTCTCTCTCTCTCTCTCTCTCGTCAAAGACAGGTCTAAATGGTTGTGGAGGCAGCTGAAGGTGTTTCAAAGGCCATGGCAAACCTGGCGCCTTCACTGGCCTGTCACAACATCTTCCCTGCAACATCTCTCTACCTCTCTCTCTGTGTCTCTCTCTCACTAGTTCTCTCTCCCTCTGTCTTTCTCTCTCTAGAGCTATCTGTCTGCCTCTCTCTCTTTCCCTCTCTCTCTGTTTGTCTCTCTATCTGTCTTATCATTATCATCTTATCCCCCCACCCGCTCTTTCATCATCATCATCATCATCTTTCTCTGCATCTCTCTCTCTTATCATCTTCATCATCTCTCTCTCTCTCTCTCTCTCCTCTCTCTCTCTCTCTCTCTCTCTCTCTCTCTCTCTCTCTCTCCGTACACCTTTCAGTCAGTGCGGTGATGGCGGGAAGATGCCTTCAGACGGGTGGCAGCCATCATTTTGCTCCCTGGCACTATCTCGTCATCTCTAGTCTCCCCCCCACCCCCCCCCCCCCCCCCCCCACCCCCCCATCCCATCCCATCAACATTCCCGCCTTGTTCCCCTCAGTCTCGCTGTGCTGGTAGGGTTCTGGTATGGGTGGAAACCCTCGTTACAGCTCGCTACCATTGGTACCATCTAGTCCAACCTCTCTCCCTCTCTCTGCCTGTCTGTCTTTCTCTGTCTCTGTCTCTCTCGCTCTCTCTTCCTCCCTCCCTCTCTCTATCTCTCTCTCCCCCCCCTCTCTCTCATCCTCCCTCCGTCTCTCCCTCTCTCTCTCTCTCTCTCTCTCTCTCTCTCCCTCTCTCCCTCACACTCTTTCTCTCTCTTTCGCTCTCCCTCCTCTTTCGCTCTCCCTCCCTCCTTCCTCTCTCTCTCTCTCTCACACTCTTTCTCTCTATTTCGCTCTCCCTCCCTCCCCCCCTCTCTCTCACACTCTTTCTCTCTCTTTCGCTCTCCCTCCCTCCCTACCTTCCCCCCTCTCTCTCTCCCTCTTTGACTCTCTCTCTCTCACACTCTTTCTCTCTCTTTTGCTCTCCCTCCCTCCCCCCCTCTCTCTATCTCTCTTTGACTCTCCCTCCCTCCCTACCTACCTCCCCCCTCTCTCTATCTCTCTTTGACTCTCCCTCCCTCCCTACCTACCTCCCCCCTCTCTCTATCTCACTCTTTGACTCTCTCTTTCTCTCTCTCTCTGAATAACCACATATGTATGCTCTTCATGCCTCATCTTCATCATCATCATCATCATCATCATCATCTTTATCATCACGTACTGAAGTTTTCTGACCTCCTTTTGTTGGTACACTTTTTAACTTTTTAATTTTTTATTTTTTTATTTTATCATTGTGTGTCTGTGCGTCCCAAGGACAGATTGTAAGAAAAGGCGTAGCCTTAAATCTTAATCCTTGTTAAATAAAGTTCAATTCAATTCAATTCAATTCAATTCAAATCTCTCTCTCTCTCAGTCTCTGTCTTATTCTATGTCTGTCTCTGTCTGTCTCTGTCTCTATCTCTGTCTCTATCTCTGTCTCTCACTCTCTCTCTACCTATCTCTCTCTCTCTCTCTCTGACAAGTTCAAGCTATAAACCCATGCTGAGCCCATGTAACCTGCTGGTTATTAACTTTCATGCAACACTACATCACGCTCAAGATGGTCTTCGTGCTTCACGGTACGGTTAGTTTGTGTTGGTCTTTTGGTACTGGGAATTGAAACAGCCCTTACAGAACATCACATTGGTATCTACGCACGATAAATAAGTCGTCTTTTGGAACACGGAATTGAAACAGCCCTAGCAGAACATAACATTAGTATTTGCGGACGATAAATAAGTCATTTTATAATTTGCTCACAACTGTTCCCTCATACATCAGTAGGCCTATGTTCGGCATCAGTTGTACTATCCAAGCTGCTCCTGAACCTGAGGTTGAACTTGAAACATTAATGTGGCCATTGCACCCTACCTGAACATAAAGGTTCCTGTTCAATGTTCCTCACTTGTTACCTCTTTAATCAATCAATCAATCAATCAATCAAGTAATCAGGAGAGTAATGACTTTGCAACAACAAAAAGTGAAACGTTCCATTCATGATACAAATACTATTAATATTAAAAACAAACAATAGAAATGCTAAATAAGTTAATAAATTTATAAATAATTATATAAATATAAAAATGTTGTCAAGAAACATTTTTCCACCAAAGTCTTCTTGGTTGAGTATTTCAGGCCTGAGTAGCTATGAGTAGTACATTCAGCGGTGTGTCACAGCATTGAGAAATGTATATATATATATATATCTCCCCTCTCTCTCTCTCTCATTATACATACAGCTCTGCCCGTGTCACTGACACTGTATCGTCACAGAGTTACGGCGTGACACGCATGCTGTTGCATAGGTTCAGCTCTGTTCCTGTTTTGACTGCAAGTTAGTACGTGTAAGAGCATACCGCAAACAACAACATCGCACTGCCAGACATCCTGGTGTAACATCGCACTGCCAGACATCCTGGTGTAGCCCGATTGTTTCAAGGGACTTGGGTCACATGCATGAGTTTGGAAGAAAGACATAAAATATGAATATAAATAAATGCACGTAACTTCGCTAAGCTCATCTCTGTCTTCGGGTACAGCCCACATTATTTAAATTAAAACTGCAAAGTGCGATGCCATTTCACTCTCTGGGAAACAAGGTTCCGTTTAAAAATCAGAAGCATGTAATTGTATTCTCTTTCGCACAGTTACCAAAAACGCTTTTGAGAGTTGTTGAGAGCAAGCGACAAGCTACAAATCTCTTACCAGGCCGCTTTCTCACAATGTCAGGAAGATAAGATGAATAGGAAAACTTCAATGTCCATAAATAATAATAGTTAATACATAAATATGGATTTTTTTCTTTTGGCACCACATTACATTAAAAAAAAAAGCACACTAACAGGGAGTAAAATTTAAAGAACATAGAACCATTTTATTCAATAGTCTGCCAACACACGTTCTAGACTGCAAAACACTCTTGTTTGGAAATACTGATTTAACTATATATCTTTGAACACGAAAATATTCTCTGTTGTACAAGACTATGTTATGTTAACTAATCGCTTCGGCTGATATTATATTAACTGTGCAATTGATGTAGCCAGGCATTCTCTCTCTCTCCCTCTCTCTCTCTCTCTCTCTCTCTCTCTCTCTCTCTCTCTCTCTCTCTCTCTCTCTCTCTCTCTCTCTCTCTCTCTCTCTCTCTTCATCTTATTTGTATAATATATAATTAAAGATTATCAAGATAAGTGTTGAAGCTATCACTTGTTCGCCATGTTTTGCTATCGGAATGTGTATTTATTATCATTTCAAGAACGTGTCCATAAGCAATCTGCTTGTTAACGTTCTTAATGTTGTTATTGTTTGAAACGTGTGGATGAGAAATTGAATAAAACACGCTTAAACCAACAGGGAGTAGGGGCTGAAAACAGAAGAACAGGACGCTTCGAAAAGTGTGCAAAGAAAGTAGAGAGGGGGAAATGAAAAAGATGAGCTTTTCCTATCAACGAAACACAGTCACGCAGGGGATAAGTCGCGTGATGTCAAAGAAGCGACAACAGCAACTCTTTGCCTGAGGGAGAAGTGGGCAGAGGCAGATGGAAGGGAAGATAATTTGTATTAACTTACGCAACGAATAAAGCGTTTTAATTGTTGGATACGTTTCCAACCCTCACCGATAGAGGGACGTATTATACCTGAGCTAAAAACAAACATACACAAATATATAATATATATATATATGTGACATGACGAGAGAGAGAGAGAGAGACTCAGAGAAAGAGAGAGAGAGAGAAAGAGAAAGAGAAAGAGAGTGAGAGCGAGAGAGACAGAGAAACAGTGACAGACATACACAGAGAAGCATACAGACAGAGACAGAAGAAAGGAGAGACAGAGAGACAGGGACAAAGAGCAAGAAAGACAGAGAGGGAGAGAGAGAGAGAGAGAGAGAGAGAGAGAGAGAGAGAGAGATAGAGAGAGAGATAGAGAGAGAGACTGAGAAACAGTGACACAGCATACAATCAATACAGACCATGTTGAACAAGGAAGTGATTGTGTGAACACGCTCCACCACCCGGTGTTGCACCCCCCGTTACAACCCGCTCCCTTTCTTGACACATTCCCCCCCCCCCCCCCCTCCAACCAGCAACACTGGCCCCCGCCACTAAACACAGCGACGACATCAACAACAACAACAAAGCACGCCAGAGACCGCGCACGACAGGCCGGGGACAAAGGCAGTGTTTGTGTTGTGTGTGTACGGCAGTCAGTCACGGCGGATTTGGGACCCTCCAACACGTGCTATACGATTGCAAGACACAGAGGGTCTCCGCTGTTTAGTAGATTGAGTTCAAGTGCGAACAGCCAATACCAGAGTGTTTCAGTGCGAACAGCCAATACCAGAGTGTTTCAGTGCGAACAGCCAATACCAGAGTGTTTCAGTGCGAACAGCCAATACCAGAGTGTTTCAGTGCGAACAGCCAATACCAGAGTGTTTCAGTGCGAACAGCCAATACCAGAGTGTTTCAGTGCGAACAGCCAATACCAGAGTGTTTCAGTGCGAACAGCCAATACCAGAGTGTTTCAGTGCGAACAGCCAATACCAGAGTGTTTCAGTGCGAACAGCCAATACCAGAGTGTTTCAGTGCGAACAGCCAATACCAGAGTGTTTCAGTGCGAACAGCCAATACCAGAGTGTTTCAGTGCGAACAGCCAATACCAGAGTGGTTCAGTGCGAACAGCCAATACCAGAGTGTTTCAGTGCGAACAGCCAATACCAGAGTGTTTCAGTGAGAACAGCCAATACCAGAGTGTTTCAGTGCGAACAGCCAATACCAGAGTGTTTCAGTGCGAACAGCCAATACCAGAGTGTTTCAGTGAGAACAGCCAATACCAGAGTGTTTCAGTGCGAACAGCCAATACCAGAGTGTTTCAGTGAGAACAGCCAATACCAGAGTGTTTCAGTGCGAACAGCCAATACCAGAGTGTTTCAGTGCGAACTGCAGAGAGTGTTCAAGCACGAAACGACAACAGGACACGACACCTAATCCGGGGGGGGGGGGGGGGGGGGGGATGTGTCTGTGTTTTCGTTTTCTGCACTTCACTTGTTTCCTCATTTTCCAAAATTTCGAGTTGAGTACACGCTACAAGCTGGCACTGCGGTCACACAGCGTACGTGTCCCCAAGTCCGAAATAAACTCTTCCGCTACGTCCAGGAGCAAACTCTACCCCTACGTCCACAGACTAACTCTTCCCCTACGTCTTCCGCTACGTCCACAGACAAATTCTTCCCCTACGTCCAGTGGTAATTTTTTGCTATGGTGACCTAACACCTTAGCGGCAAGAGCATCGCATCCATTGAAACCAATGCAGGTACATTGTTTGCTAATTCTGTTGAAATCAGTTGTAGTATAATAAGAATGAATGGGACTGACACTAGAGTAAAAGCTACACGAGTGGTGATGACGGTAAACGTGACAACGTTTAAATCGCACACACAACACAACAACACTGCTCCAGTAATACCAGATGACGCGAATGAACTATACAAATGAATTCTTTCCATAACATTTCCGAAAATAATCATAATAAATAATCATAAATACTTCCCTTTGTTTATCAGAAAAGAATCATGGCGAATATCGGTGATCAACAGCTGATAAATCCCACGGAAACTGGGGTGTGCGGCTACTGTTCTGGAGCTATCAAAATGTCGAGTTCACTGTACTCGCCGAGCAGACGGTATTGATAAAATCTTTTCTTCGGCGGATGAAGTACATACTACATGTCCCGTACAGACGTGCTCGATGCTCGATGGATTGTGGGTCTTTCTCGCTCACGATTTTTCTGGAGCACTATCGAACGAATTATGTGACCCCCTCTCCTTTTACCAAACTAGTGTCTCTCGTTCCCCTAAACCCTGGTATCATCGTCTCTTGTTTTCCCTTTCTTTTTGTTTCTGAGAAGAACTCGGTAGCGTCTTTGTTGTTGTCTGAGACACAGACTTCAGTGAAGCAGAACTCTGCTATCTTTTCATAGGCCACAGGCTTAAATGATCGTTGATTGCTATACTTTCAGTTTTACAGTAAGTCTACATTTCGGAACATCGATTTCCATTTTCTTCATCACTATAAAAATGTAATAATTATTACTTTAATTGCAGCCTTCCAAAAATGGTCAAATTAAATATGACAGTACCCGGTATTTCTATTGGAGAGATAGACAATAAGAAGGAGAGAGAGAGAATGGGAAAGAGAAAGAAACAGAAAGAGAGAGAGATACACAGAGAGATGGAGGGAGAGATAGAGAGAGCGGCAAAGCGAGGTGGGGGGGGGGGAGAGAAATAGAAAGAGAGAGAATAACAGAGAGAGAGAGAGAGAGAGAGATCTAGAGAGAGAGCTCTAGAGAGAGAGAGAGAGAGAGAGAGAGAGAGAGAGAGAGAGAGAGAGAGAGAGAGAGAGAGAGAGAGAGAGAGATGCACAGAGAGATGGAGGGAGAGAGAGAAACCGAGAGAGAGATGGAAAGAGATAGAGAGAGATAGATGCACAGAGAAATGAAAGAAAAGAGAGTGTACTCGCATTCAGTTTATGGGACACGCTAACTGCCTCTTTCTCACGCTGAAGAATTCACGCAGGTGATGATGTTACGGGAGGTTTATTGTTGTATTCCGTGACCATGACGCTGACCCTGGTGAAAACTACAAAAAGTAATTTAGAATACTAGAATAACTAAGATGAAACATCAAAGCACATTCTCATAAACGCATAACTTCAAACATGTTAATCACCTCTTTAAATGGCGAGACGGCGTCAAAGAAAGCACAAATCATTAAAGCATAATTATTACATTGACGTGACGCAGATTCCGGCTTAAGTAATAACTCATAACATTTAAATAACAGAATTAGTAACACTGAATAAACAAAATAGGCAGCGAAATTAAGCGAATCGTCCGAAGTCTCAAATAGTCAAATCCGGTCAGACCATGAATTCGCGCATAAATTATCAAAGTAAACTAGCTTAACCAACGTATATTTCCCTTTCGGCACTATAATTACACTGAGTTAACTGCGAATTTAAAATCAATAAAAAATGTCAAAATTACCCTACAAATTAAATACTCATCAAATCAAACTTGAAATTTCATCATCTACAGTTATTATTGCGGACAATTGATTCGCTCAAACAAAACAAGCCGATAATCAGCAGAAAACGCATAAACAACGTCCAAAAATATTCAAGAAAAACGTCTCGACATATGCGGCAAATCCGAGCACAAAGTCAGTTGCAAACGGTGCAATATAATAGGCATATTTCGGTAAACAATAAGGCAATCATAATGCAAACAATCAACAGATAAATCAACATACCTGTACTGCGCATTGTCCCATTAGAGAAACTAACTTCAGACCACAAACTTCACTGAAGTGTAAAAAAAAGAAAAGATAGGCTTCCTTGAACCTTAAGCCTACTGCCTCTGACGGTTGCCAGTGGAAAAATGACCTTCAATCGCTATTCAGTTCCCGCATACCCTTTTCTGAATAGTGCTCAATACAAAAACACAACTGAATTCTTTGGCCAAGCAACACAAGCACGAAATCAGCGCACACTTCGTTACAAAAACTCACGCCGATACCGGTGAAAGAGTGAAGCTTTGGATAACACGACCAACAAGAAGGAATAACAGAGGGGTCAACACACATTGAAGAAGGAGAGAGAGAAGGAAAGAAGGACAGAGGGTAGGAGGGAAAGAGAGAGAGAGGGGAAAGGAGGGAGAGAGGGAAGGAGGGAGAGAAAGGGAAGGAGAGGAGAAAGAGAAAGGACATAGAAATAGAGAGAGAGAGAGAGAGAGAGAGAGAGAGAGAGAGAGAGAGAGATATGGAAGAAAAGAAAGAAAGATAAAGAGATAGAAGTTAAAGAGACCTAAAAGAGCAGAAAGAAAGTAAAGAATGAAGAGCTAGCGAAAAGAACAGTAAAAAGAATGAATAAGGGAAGAACGTAGCAACAAAAAAGGAAACAGTATAAGAGAGAAGAAGCTAGAGCAGGCAAAAAGAGTTTGCAAAGAAGAAAGAATAAAGTGCTCAAGACAACAGGCCTCAGAGGGAATGGCCGTGCACTGCCAATCCAAAAGAGGCCTACAGAAGGTGAAGAACGAAAGAAGGGAAGGCACAGAAGAGGGTAAGTACAGAAGAGCTGAAGAAGGAACAGAGGTGGATAAAAGGAAAGAGTAAGAGGAAAAGAAAGGGAATGAGAGTGAAGAAGAAAAGGAGGAGAGTGACGATTCAACAAACACCCAAAGATTGCATTTTGAAAACGCACATAAAAATTCTCGCCTATGAAGGCGAGCACACTCCCGGCCGAAGCTGCATGCAGCTTCCAAAACTCTAAACAAGGTAAACTTGAAATAATCATTAGTCACAATAATATCAACAATGAAATAGAAAACTTGAAATTGTTCACCCAGTCTTTAAGGCCAAAAAAGTCAAAGGGTAATCCGCTTTAGACTGGCCTGAGCCAAGAAGCAAACCAGCATTACGCTGTCAACGAGTCTTTCAAAAGTTAAACAGACAATGTCAAAAACAGTAATCGCTGCTACTCAGTGTCTTTCAAGTGGAGTGGGACCAGCTTGTGAATGGGTCGGTCGATGAAAGATGTCTGCACCTTAGGCAAACCTTTGGTCGTCTTCACCGAAGTCGAGACCCGCAGCTGAACCGACCGAATCAAGCCATCACCACCTGGATATGTCTTCTCGACGCGGGCCATTCTCCAGGTGCCTCTCGGAGCTCCATCTTCAATGAGAAGAACAACCATGCCAGGCTGCACAGCGTCCTTCTGGTGAAACCACTTTCGTCTCGGCTGCAGTGTTGGCAGATACTCTTTCTTCCACCTAGTCCAGAATTGTTCTACCAGGTACTGTACTCTCCTCCATCTCTTTCTTGAATACTGATCTTCCTTCTGGAAGGTTCCTGGAGGTGGAAAGATCGGTTCCGGTTTCAGTGTGAGCAGGTGGTTGGGTGTCAGAGGTTCGCAAGAAGTCGGGTCTTCCAGCTGAGTCACGCAGAGAGGCCTGTTATTGACCACACTGGCGACTTCATGGAACAAAGTTGAAAGAGTGTCTGAAGTAAGCCTGCTTCCATGATCCAAGAGCAGTCCGGAGAACACCTGGCGAACAGTTCTGATGAGTCGTTCCCAGACGCCTCCAAAGTGGCTGGCATGAGGAGGATTGAAGATGAAGTTGCAGTTCCGTTCAACCATTTCTTTGACTACCCTGTCTGGGTCCATTTCATGACGAGCTTGTCTAAACTCTCGAGCTGCACCGACGAAGTTGGTTCCCCTGTCACATCGAATAGTCTTGACATTGCCGCGGATTGCAATAAATCTTCGAAGTCCACAGATGAAAGAGTCCGTGGTCATGTCTTCTAAGACTTCCAGATGGACAGCACGTGATGCAAGGCAGGTGAGGATCAGTCCATATCGTTTCGCTTCCTTCCTGCCGTGCCGTACTGTGAAGGGTCCAAAGCAATCCAGGCCAGTGTTGGTGAAGGGAGGTGAAGCTTCTATTCTCTCTGCAGGGAGATCAGCCATTCTCTGCTCCATTGGTCTTCCTCTCAGTCTGGCGCAAGGAACACACCTGTGGATTACAGATGTAACCAGGCGACGTGCACCACAGATCCACAATCCTCTTGACTGTAGGGCTGCTAAAGTAGTCGTACGACCTTGATGTCCAACTTTCTTATGGTGATACCTGGTAAGAAGCAGAGACAAGTGAGACTCGCGTGGCAGTATGAGAGGATGTTTGATCTTGTGGTCTTCCTCAGAACTTGACAGGCGTCCACCAACTCTGAGCAGGCCCTCCTTGTCAGTGTAGGCAGCGAGACGTTTCAACTCTGCATGAGTGGATCGCGATGCAACAGGATAGTAGATCAACTGTACGCTCCTGACGAGCCGCTCAAATGCAGTTTCCCTATCTTCCAGGGGGGTCGCAACCGAATCTCTGCTTGGAGTAGTTGTTTTCTGGATCAGGCGCAGCCAGGTCATGATGCGCATCACCACTTGAATCAGCTTCTCGAGTGTGGAGAATCCTTTGACCAATTCCTCTGCATCATCTCGAGGTTTCGTTGGTGCACACACGAAATGGGATCTCACTTCTCGGTCATTGTCTTCAACAGGCACGTCTGGTGGGTCATACTGAAGATTTTCTTGTCGTAGGAAGTCAGGACCAGAGAACCAACAGGAATTCTTCAAGTCTTGCACGCAAAGACCTCTTGATGCATAGTCAGCAGGGTTCTCTTTCGTTGTCACGTGATGCCACTGATGAGGCTGGCTGAAGTCCTGAATCATTTGCAGGCGGTTTGACACGAACACGTGGAACTTCTTTGTCTGGTTGTAGATGTAGCCGAGGACAACACGAGAGTCAGTCCAAAAATAGTGTTGAGCCTCTAGGTGGCCAAGTTCTTTCTCCAGGAAACGAGCTATCTTCACAGCTAGCACTGCAGCTTGGAGTTCAAGTCGGGGAATGGTAACAGCTCGAATTGGAACAACCTTAGCCTTCGCCATCAACAGTGAGCTGTGAATGTTACCCTCAGCATCCGAGAGCTTGACATAGGAGCATTCGCCATACCCCTTGCTGGATGCATCTGCAAAGTGATGAAACTCGATTCCACTCCAAGGAAGAGGGGCGTTTGTGAAGTAACATCTTGGCACTTGGAGGGAAGACAACGATCGAAGGTCGTGGATCCATTCATTCCATCGAGTCAGGATGGAGGGGGGAAGTTCTTGATCCCAGCTGATTCCCTCTTTGCAGGCTTCTTGAAGAATTTGGCGACCTCTCAAAATGATAGGTGAAACTAGACCCAGGGGGTCAAAGATGGAGGCCACAGTAGACAAGACACCACGCTTTGTTACTTGCGTTGCCTTCGTTTCATGGACAAAGTGTAGTGTGTCAGTCTCCAGATTCCATCGGATTCCTAGAGCTCTTTCAATTGACCTTTTGCTCTGGTCTAGCCCGTCTTCTACGCTGCTGGACTTCACGACCTGAGTGGTAGAAAATGAAGACATGACCCGACTGTCGTTGGAAGCGATTTTATGGAGCCGCAGGTTTCCTTTCACGCAGATTTCTACAGCTCCCTGGAGAAGCTCCACGGCTGTAGATGTGTCAGGTCTGGAGCTCAAACCGTCGTCGACATAGAAGTCGTTTTGAATGAAGTCGGCAGCTTCTGGGCTGATGCTCTGGTTGTCTTTAGCTAATGTCTTCAGCCCAAAATTTGCACAGCCAGGGGAGGACGCTGCTCCAAACAAGTGCACCCTCATTCGGTGGTCAACTGGAGCTGCATTCAAGTCATTGTTCGGCCACCACAGAAATCTCAGGTAGTCTCTGTGTTGAGGGAGGACGTGAAACTGGTGAAACATTCGCTCCACATCACAGGAAAAGGCCACTGGATACCAACGAAATCGGCACAAGACACCCAGTAATGAGTTCAGTTGGTCTGGTCCACAAAGGAGAAAGTCATTGAGTGAAACGTCATTGCATTTGGCTGCACAATCGAAAACCACTCGTATCTTTCCCGGCTTGTTGGGATTGTAGACTCCGTGGTGAGGGATATACCATGTTGGGCTACTGCTGATCTCCGCCTCTGGCACTATTTCAGCATCTCGTCTTTCCACCATTTGGCTCATGAATTCTCCATAGAGTTGAAAATGCTCTGGACTGGAGAGGAACCGACGTTTCAAACTGTAAAGTCTCCGTAGTGCTAAATGCCTGTTTGGAGGAAGTAGGGGTTCTCCATCCTTGAAGGGCAAGGGCATCTGGTAATGTCCCTCACTGTTCAGCTCAATGCCTTCACTGAGAATGTTCATAAACTTTCTGTCTTCTTGAGAGGATGGGGGGTCATCAGGACAAGTAAAGTCTGTTTCCAGTAGCCTGATCAGGTGCTCGTTAGTGCGATCTCTAGTGCGAAAACAGAAGGCAGATTTTCTGGTGGGCGGTCTTGGCTGTTCGAGAGTCTTTGAAGCGAAGGCGTTTGCAGGGGGTCCATCTTGTTCACATGATGCCGCGACCTCTCCAACTAGGCCCCAGCCCAGTCTCGTTCGTTGAGCGTAGGGTTGGCCAGGTTCACCGAAAACTACTTCCAAAGGGCGTAGAGCTTCAGATACATTGACGCCCAATAGAATGGCGATGGGAGCATCCAAGAGAGGGGGGAAACAGTGGGCGATGTGTTCAAGATGAGACATGGAAAGTATAGTGTCTCGCGTGGGAATCTGGCTCCGATCAACACTGATCTCTGGGTGGGAATAGGCTTTCGGAACTTTGAGAGTCTCTTCAGAATCATAGGCTCTCACACGTAGATTGGAGAACGATTTGCATTCCACTGTTTCTGCCTTGGAGGTCATAGTGGTCAGTGTCAAAACAGAGTCCTGTGCTCCCAGGTTAAGCCTGTTCATCACCGAATCGCTAAGGAAAGTCGTGTCACTCATGGTATCGAGCATGGCGTAGACGAGTATTTCCTTGCTTGGGTCCAGTCCAGACGAGACATATACTGGCATATAGAGGGAGTAAAGTCTTGTGGTGATGTGGTGATCGACGGCATAACTCTTCTTGACTTCATCAAAGAGGCATTCTCCACATTTGGTAGTGCCAACAAACTTCATATCAGTTTCCTCGTCAATCAAAGAGACTTGGTGAGTGGCTTTGTGCGTGGGATTGAAATCCGGGTCGTGCATTATTGTAACATGCTTCATTTTGCAAGTGTCACAGGAAACCTTAGCAAAACACCCTTTGGCAGCATGGAAGCCTCTCAAACACTTGAAACAAAGCTTTCGTTTGATCGCAAACTCCTTTCGTTCTGCGTAGGGTTTTTCTGCCAACTTCTTGCAATCTGGGGTAAAGTGTTTATCATTACAATAAAGACAACCTCTTTGTGCAGGAAACGTATTTGTTGCTGGGTCCTTTACAGTGTCTTCTCCCGGCTTGTTCTCCTGTTCCGGTTTGTCCACTTCGCTGATTGTTGTGTAGGTCTGCTTGCCCTTGGCCTTGGTAGACTGTGACTGGTCAGCACCTCGTTTTCTACCTTTATTGTGAAGATCTGCTTCGTGAAGAGCTTCACATTTGCTATCCAGAAACTTGACAAAGGTGGCAAAACTTGGATATCTGCCACAGGAGAGCTTGCTATCAGCAACACGTTGCCCCCATGACAATGCTAGTGAGTCTGGAAGCTTGTGGGCTAGACGCTTGATTTGTGCAGGGTCTTCTAGGATACTAAGTCCAGTTATCTTCTTTGCCATCACACAGCACTGTCTGAGAAAGTCTACGTAGTTTCTGAGGGAGACTGTATCCTTATCCTTCACTTCTGGCCATGCCTCCAGTCTTTCTTTCAATGCCTCGGCAATGGTGTAGTCTTCTCCAAAACGCCCTTTCAATATTTTTAAGGCACTATTGTAGGACTCTTCTCCGAGGTCATAGTAGAGATCACCAACGGCAACTTTGGCTGGACCTTCGATGAATTCTCGAAGCATCAGCATTTTATCTTCTGGTCCAACTGCACTGTTCCTCACCATGTGCTGAAAGGCTGCAAACCATGATGGATACTCTAAGGGGTCCCCTCTGAACACTGGTGGCTTTGGAACGGGAAGCCTGCTAATTGTGAGAGCATCTGCGATTGACTTTGCGAGGTTGACGTAGGTGGTTGGAACGGCATCTTCTTGGGGATAAATGCAATGTCTCTGTTCATGCAAGCTATCCGTGTTAGTC
Organism: Littorina saxatilis; assembly: GCF_037325665.1. Taxonomy (NCBI): domain Eukaryota; kingdom Metazoa; phylum Mollusca; class Gastropoda; order Littorinimorpha; family Littorinidae; genus Littorina; species Littorina saxatilis. The sequence continues at coordinate 13,993 of NW_027127431.1, forward strand.
TGAGCGGAGAAAGCAGGATACCTTGAGGTGAAGGGTGGCGCGCTGGCATTCAGTGAATGTTCGCTCTGTATGGGCAGTCCTTGACCTGCTTGGGGTTGTCCTTGTGAGGAATGTGGCCACTGACTCAGATCAGACTTGAAGTTGACTTGTGTGTTCATAGGAGTGTCTCGACGCAGGCCGTTGGAGTTATGAAAAGTTGCTGGAACTCTAGTATGATCTTTATGCACCTGGTCGAACCTTGGGTCGGTGTTCCTTGGAATATGATGAAACATGTTACTCAAATTAGCATCTGTCCCAAGGTTGTCACTCATGCTTGGTTGGGCATAATTCGTCTGTGAGGCTGTTCCTTTATGAGGCCTTGTAGTGGGATTTACCCTGTCTGTTATGCCTTGGTTTTCAGTGCGAGATAAGAACAGTTCATTGATGGGATCACACCGGGGCAAGGAGTTTAGGAGGGAGTTTGCTTCATCCTTTGGGGCTGCTGGATTGAGAGCGTCTTCTACGGCATTGGCTACGTTCAATTCCATTTGTAGTCTTGCTCTGTCTTCTTCCAGCTTTACTTGAATCATTTGGTTTTCAAGCTCCTGAAAGCGCCTCGCCTCCTCCATTTCCCGCTGAGCTTCTTCTTGCTTTATCTTCTGTAAGCGTTCAGTTTCCTCCATTTCCCGTCGGAAATCTTCTAGTCTGATCTTCTGTAAGCGTTCAGTCTCCTCCATTCCTCGTTGAACCTCTTCCAGCTTGATCGTTCTCTTCTGTAGCTCCATTTGATGTCTCAGTTCAGCCTCTCTTCGTTGGGTTTCTTGAAGTTTTTCCATCATTTGGCACTTGGCTTGAAGAGCGGCTGCTTCTGATCGCGCAAGACGTCTACGAGAAGAAGTTGAAGAATGGGTCCCAGAAGAGTGCTTAGAGCTGGAGGAAATGGAAGAATTTCCTGGGTTTGTTTTAGTCTTTCTAGATTCATTTTCCTTACGCTTCAGATCTGTAACGTCATTTTGTTTAGTCTGGGTGAGCTGAACATCTGGGAGTTCTAGAGTAATTTGGGCTAATTGTTTAACTAGATTGTCAGAGATATCAAAAAGTTCAAAACAAGAGTCTTCGTATGGGGTAGACAGTTTCAGATATCTGACGGCTACAAGGCGTTCCTTTAGAGCTCGACATTGTTTCAACAGTATGGTATGTAGCTCGCGGGCCTTTTGTGGGCTTATTGAGCTACCAGCTTGTAGATTCTCCTGTATCTGGCCTACCAATTTCCCTACTTCTCGTATGTTTTCTTCTAAGTCTTTGGTCCGTGTGGGTCCAAGAGTCTTAACTGCGTCTGAGCTTGGACCTAATTGGCGGTGAGGTCTGGTGTCTGATGGTGATACATTAGATGCCTCTACTGGTCTGTCGGAGGTCTGGTTGGTGGATCTCGTCATATGGTGCTCTTCGTCTTGAGAAGTCTGTTTTGAAGCCTGGCTGTCTAGAGTGAAGGTTTCCTTAACTGTAGTTTCAGCTGAGGGCAGTGAAAGATGAATGTCGCTAAGATAAGTTATCTCTTTGGCGTGTGATTCTTGCAGGGGCTGACTGGCATCTTGATCTTGGTCGGCCATGGTGGGTGAGCTGCTTATGTCCTTTGATAAGAGGCGGAGAGATGACTAGGCGTAAACGTTGATGAGTCTTCTCTCGGCGCATAGTTTTCACTGTACTCGCATTCAGTTTATGGGACACGCTAACTGCCTCTTTCTCACGCTGAAGAATTCACGCAGGTGATGATGTTACGGGAGGTTTATTGTTGTATTCCGTGACCATGACGCTGACCCTGGTGAAAACTACAAAAAGTAATTTAGAATACTAGAATAACTAAGATGAAACATCAAAGCACATTCTCATAAACGCATAACTTCAAACATGTTAATCACCTCTTTAAATGGCGAGACGGCGTCAAAGAAAGCACAAATCATTAAAGCATAATTATTACATTGACGTGACGCAGATTCCGGCTTAAGTAATAACTCATAACATTTAAATAACAGAATTAGTAACACTGAATAAACAAAATAGGCAGCGAAATTAAGCGAATCGTCCGAAGTCTCAAATAGTCAAATCCGGTCAGACCATGAATTCGCGCATAAATTATCAAAGTAAACTAGCTTAACCAACGTATATTTCCCTTTCGGCACTATAATTACACTGAGTTAACTGCGAATTTAAAATCAATAAAAAATGTCAAAATTACCCTACAAATTAAATACTCATCAAATCAAACTTGAAATTTCATCATCTACAGTTATTATTGCGGACAATTGATTCGCTCAAACAAAACAAGCCGATAATCAGCAGAAAACGCATAAACAACGTCCAAAAATATTCAAGAAAAACGTCTCGACATATGCGGCAAATCCGAGCACAAAGTCAGTTGCAAACGGTGCAATATAATAGGCATATTTCGGTAAACAATAAGGCAATCATAATGCAAACAATCAACAGATAAATCAACATACCTGTACTGCGCATTGTCCCATTAGAGAAACTAACTTCAGACCACAAACTTCACTGAAGTGTAAAAAAAAGAAAAGATAGGCTTCCTTGAACCTTAAGCCTACTGCCTCTGACGGTTGCCAGTGGAAAAATGACCTTCAATCGCTATTCAGTTCCCGCATACCCTTTTCTGAATAGTGCTCAATACAAAAACACAACTGAATTCTTTGGCCAAGCAACACAAGCACGAAATCAGCGCACACTTCGTTACAAAAACTCACGCCGATACCGGTGAAAGAGTGAAGCTTTGGATAACACGACCAACAAGAAGGAATAACAGAGGGGTCAACACACATTGAAGAAGGACAGAGAGAAGGAAAGAAGGACAGAGGGTAGGAGGGAAAGAGAGAGAGAGGAAGGGAAAGGAGGGAGAGGTGGGAAGGAGGGAGAGAAAGGGAAGGAGAGGAGAAAGAGAAAGGACATAGAAATAGAGAGAGAGAGAGAGAGAGAGAGAGAGAGAGAGAGAGAGAGATATTGAAGAAAAGAAAGAAAGATAAAGAGATAGAAGTTAAAGAGACCTAAAAGAGCAGAAAGAAAGTAAAGAATGAAGAGCTAGCGAAAAAAACAGTAAAAGAATGAATAAGGGAAGAACGTAGCAACAAAAAAGGAAACAGTATAAGAGAGAAGAAGCTAGAGCAGGCAAAAAGAGTTTGCAAAAGAAGAAAGAATAAAGTGCTCAAGACAACAGGCCTCAGAGGGAATGGCCGTGCACTGCAATCCAAAAGAGGCCTACAGAAGGTGAAGAACGAAAGAAGGGAAGGCACAGAAGAGGGTAAGTACAGAAGAGCTGAAGAAGGAACAGAGGTGGATAAAAGGAAAGAGTAAGAGGAAAAGAAAGGGAATGAGAGTGTGAAGAAGAAAAGGAGGGAGTGACGATTCAACAAACACCCAAAGATTGCATTTTGAAAATTCACATAAAAATTCTCGCCTATGAAGGCGAGCACAGAGAGA
>NW_027127432.1:0-10000 GCF_037325665.1 Littorina saxatilis
CGTGTACTGTGTTCGAGCTAGCAGAGGAGCCAAGACGTGCGCCCATTGATACACCCCCACAGACTAAAAATTAAGTAGATGTGCATTGACAAGGCACTGCATACCCCCAGCGAAAGACCAATCGTCCGTCTCTCTCTCTCTCTCTCTCTCTCTCTCTCTCTCTCTCTCTCTCTCTCTCTCTCTCTCTCTCTGTCTCTCTCTCTGTCTCTGTCTCTCTCTGTCTCTGTATCTTCTCTCTTTCTATCATTACCTCTTTCTCTCTCTCGCTATCTCTCTCACGCACACACACACACATACACGCACACATACACGCACACAACCACACACACACACACTCACACACGCAAACACACTTACACCCACACGCACACATCCACACACACAAACACACACACAAAACACACACACACACACACACACACACACACACACACTTACGCACACAGACCCAAACAGGTGCCAACACAACAGCGCACTCTCTTCCTCTCTCCTTATGTTGAAAAGGAAAAAAAGGCTGAGAGAGAGAGAGAGAGAGAGAGAGAGAGAGAGAGAGAGAGAGAGAGAGAGAGAGAGAGAGAGCGAGAGAGAAAGATAGGAAGAGAGAGAGAGAGAGAGAGAGAGAATATGAGAGAGAATGAGAGAGTGAGACAGACAGACAGACCGAAAGACAGCCACAAACAGACAGAGAGAGAGACACACACACATACGTGTTCTGTTTATGTTTTAGTATCGCTTATGATAAATGTTCTTTCGCCAAATGGGACTAGCAGACGAACTTTTGCACCCGTGTTCCAACGTTAATTACTGTATGAAGTTCAGTTTTCTGGGGAAAATAGTGTATGAAACCGCTTTATGTTGTTTAAATTGATGAGATGTGTGCATTTGGTTGCGTGTGATCTGTTTATAAAATGAAATATTGTTGAAAACTGACCGTCGGATCGCAGTCAGTGTTGTCGAAGAAACTGCGTTAAAAGAAGGGGAACTACTCTTGTCGCTAGAGTATGAGTTACTTGCCTTGGGAATTTGCTTGTGATGAACGGTTTGTGCACGGCAGATTTTGAAGCAAAGCGGCCTTGGGTGGCGTTTGCTGAAAAAATGGGGGCGCCAATTTTACCCACCGTATTTTTGTTAGTATGGTCCCAATTTTTGGTGAACTTCCATCTCCAACTGTAGCCCATAATCGGGCACAACGAATCCTTCTTTATCATGTATTATCGGTGTGAACATTTCTCAAGTCGATTACAGTATAGCGTTCGTGGGATACCTCCAGCTTCGCTGGGATAACAAGGTTGATTAAGCCTCAACAATTATAGACAACAGTACTCACCATATAAAAGAGAGTTTCCATGGCGAACTCTGTGTACTGATCTATGGTGGACAAGACACTGAAGATGAGGCAGATGAGGACCATCATGAACCTGCAACGATATACAAAAAAGTAATCAATCCATGTAAAATATTCAACAACAAAAAATCTGCATGTTTTTCTTGGCATCAAAATCAAACCCATCTTCCAAAATGTTTCGGTTTTGCTGTTTTTTTTTCATCCTAGAAGGTTCACTACGTCCTTAAAAGGATACTATTGATCTGACGGTTGGGGGGGGGGGGGGATTCCTGGCGAATATGAAGAATCTGAAGAATCTTGGTAATCCACTTTTTCTTAATCTAGACGCGCACGGCACAATTTGCTGGCAAACGCACCACAAGTGTGGTAAATAATTAAATCAAAGTGAATGAATGCGCTTCAGAGCGCTTGTTCTCTCTGGTGTAGAAAACAAAAAGTAGTCCAAATCTTAGCCTGGAGTCAAGACTGCCAGCGGCGTCTTTGACCCCGCGACCAAGTAACCGACATCACGTACACAAACAGGGAAGTAACTGAGTGGAAGACGGCCTGTTTCTTTAGGTATTATTGCTTTATTTCATCTTTTAACCATTCTCGACAAAAGTTCGACTGTTGAACCGAAATGAAAGCGATTTTTCCCTTTTCCTTTTTTATTTTAAATGTTTTGGCATTTTACCGACTGCTCACTGCCGATGCCGAACGTAATTCTTCTTGTGCACAGGAATTATAAGCTTGCACATAGGAACTAAGTAGAACTTAACTAGAACTCAAAACAAGTCGCGTAAGGCGAAAATACAATATTTAGTCAAGTAGCTGTCGAGCTCACAGAATGAAACTGAACGCAACGCAACGCAGCAAGACCGTATACTCGTAGCATCGTCACTCCACCGCCCGTGGCAAAGGCAGTGCCCGTGGAATTGACAAGAAGAGCGGGGTATTCGTTGCGCAAAGAAGGATAGCACGCTTTTCTGTACCTCTCTTCGTTTTAACTTTCTGAGCGTGTTTTTAATCCAAACATATCATATCTATATATTTTTGAAATCAGGAACCGACAAGGAATAAGATGAAAGTGTTTTTAAATTGATTTCGAAAAAAAAATTTTGATAATAATTTTTATATATTTAATTTTCAGAGCTTGTTTTTAATCCGAATATAACATATTTATATGTTTTTGGAATCAGCAAATGATGGAGAATAAGATAAACGTAAATTGGGATCGTTTTATAAATTTTTTTTTTTTTTTTTACAATTTTCCGATTTTTAATGACCAAAGTCATTAATTAATTTTTAAGCCACCAAGCTGAAATGCAATACCGAACCCCGGGCTTCGTCGAAGATTACTTGACCAAAATTTCAACCAATTTGGTTGAAAAATGAGGGCGTGACAGTGCCGCCTCAACTTTCACGAAAAGCCGGATATGACGTCATCAAAGACATTTATCAAAAAAATGAAAAAAACGTTCGGGGATTTCATACCCAGGAACTCTCATGTCAAATTTCATAAAGATCGGTCCAGTAGTTTAGTCTGAATCGCTCTACACACACACACACACACACGCACGCACGCACATACACCACGACCCTCGTTTCGATTCCCCCTCGATGTTAAAATATTTAGTCAAAACTTGACTAAATATAATAACAAGTCGCGTAAGGCGAAAATACAATATTTAATCAAGTAGCTGCCATTTTTCAGCAAGACCGTATGCTCGTAGCATCGTCAGTCCACCGCTCATGGCAAAGGCAGTGAAATTGACAAGAAGAGCGGGGTAGTAGTTGCGCTAAGAAGGATAGCACGCTTTTCTGTACCTCTCTTTGTTTTAACTTTCTGAGCGTGTTTTTAATCCAAACATATCATATCTATATGTTTTTGGAATCAGGAACCGACAAGGAATAAGATGAAAGTGTTTTTAAATTGATTTGGACAATTTAATTTTGATAATAATTTTTATATATTTAATTTTCAGAGCTTGTTTTTAATCCGAATATAACATATTTATATGTTTTTGGAATCAGCAAATGATGGAGAATAAGATAAACGTAAATTTGGATCGTTTTATAAATTTTTATTTTTTTTTACAATTTTCCGATTTTTAATGACCAAAGTCATTAATTAATTTTTAAGCCACCAAGCTGAAATGCAATACCGAACCCCGGGCTTCGTCGAAGATTACTTGACCAAAATTTCAACCAATTTGGTTGAAAAATGAGGGCGTGACAGTGCCGCCTCAACTTTCACGAAAAGCCGGATATGACGTCATCAAAGACATTTATCAAAAAAATGAAAAAAACGTATGGGGATTTCATACCCAGGAACTCTCATGTCAAATTTCATAAAGATCGGTCCAGTAGTTTAGTCTGAATCGCTCTACACACACACACACACACGCACACACGCACACACACACACACATACACCACGACCCTCGTTTCGATTCCCCCTCGATGTTAAAATATTTAGTCAAAACTTGACTAAATATAAAAAGGACATAGACCGACATGACAATTAAAACACAAACTAATGCAAAAATATCCGAAATATACATCCAAAGACAGAGGGTCAAACTGCTTATGACTTCTTTCAAATCGTACATGTTATAAATAAGACAACGTGGTTCTGAGTTCCAAAATATGATTATATGTCTTATTTAAACCATTTTCTGTTTTAATCTAAACCTCTAACTATTCCTTATGACCCACTTCCCTTTCTCGAGTACATAATTATATTCTGTCCCCCACTAAGGATCGACTCTTCTGTTATACACAAACTAGTGAATACAAATAAAGACACTCCTAAAGATACGCCATTCAAAAGATCATAAAAACACGCAAAAGGGCATTAAATGTAATCAGAATCCGTATTTCACGTGCATTTCTGTGTTCTTCTATCCACGATCACAATCTCCTCATTTCCTATATCAGTATTGGTATGTTTTCTTTTCATTCTGAACTTCGTCTTTCCTTGTGTTTATTAAGAAAACAGCGTGCATTTGGATAGCACGTTCCATCGGTTAATTCCACAGCCAGAAGGCATATTGCACTGTATGGGAAGTATGTGTCGAAACCTACCCAGCCTTATCAACCAGTGTTTCAACTGTGTGCATACATGCTTTGACGTATGTTCTTTTCTCTGGATACAGACGGTGTTCCAGAATGTAGGGATTTTAGATACTTAAGGGCTTACTGGTAAATTCAAAGTGTTCAAAGTGACATAGGATGTACTCTCTATGCTTCAACAACCCTGGATAATATTCCACATACATTTTGTTAAATAATACCCACGTGATACTTTCTATTCATTTTTGTAGCCAGGAAAATTAATTATTTATCATACACAAGGTTAGACATGGCAATGACGATCACATTCAAACTCAAAGTGTTTTAGACAAAAGCATATTTGACCACTACCAAATAAACATCGTTAAAAAAAAACCACGGATGTCGACATATTGCTTGGAGGAACCTTATACGCATAATTTGAAATGAATCTGACCTGAATTTAAATACACCAGTAGCCCCTGACGTCTGTTGACCCACAGATAAGACGTAGCTACCAGAACTGGAGGTCAAGCAAAACGGTCTTGTACATGTGTGTTCTTGATTGTGTCGTAAAGTGAACGTAATTGTCCCTAAGGCACAGAACTTTCCCGTGTAAACGATTAAGCTTGTCATCTTCGATCTGGCGAGACTTTTGAATGGGACAAGACCATCCCTCCACGCAAACATAGTTATACTTACACTCAAGGGTTTGGGTGTTTTCTGTGCGCAGTGGCAATGCTTTAATGAATTAATATCTTAACTGATGCAAGTGTCAATCTCCGCCATTAATTCATATAACAACCGCACCCTGCACAGAAAGCATTTTGGCAGCTTATTTTTGGTATGTGACCAAGTGGAGGAATGCTCTTATCCACTGTAAGCGCCAGGTCAGATCTGAAATGGCGAGCCGAATCGTGTATACGGTAAGTGTTGTGCCCATCTGTCATATTTTTTCTGACATACTTTCCTTGCCCCAGATTGGTACACACCTCCCCAGTGTCTACCCCCTAGCAACTTTTCAGAATGAAAAAAAGAGGGCGAGTCAATCCAAAAGATCTCCGTTTAAAAGATCAAGAGGGCGAATCAACCCAATAGACGACCACATTAAAGATCAAGAAAACACGGAAAACTGCACTAAAATCAATTAAGAATCCGTATGTAACGTGCTTGCCTTTGTTCTTCGGTCGTCTATTACCAAGACCTCCTTTCCTTCTATAAATTTAATATATTATCTTTTATTCCAAATCTCGTACATGTCCGTATTTTTTCTGTAAACAGCGTGCACGTTTCACCAGATGATTCAGGAGCCAGGAAAACATTGCACTGTATGCGGAGTAAGTGTCAAAATAGGCTCAGTCTTATCAAACAGCGTTTTAACTGAGTGCAGACTTGCTTTTCACTAGATGCCATGATTTCTATATGCAGGTTTTTCAGATTCTTAAAATGTAGCAAATCTTCCTTGTTTTGTTTTTTTAAGGAAAACCTGCTGCATTCTGAGCGATATGTTTTCTTAAGGGGCATTTTATCCTTCTTTTTTTCCGTTTAAACCTGCACTGAAGCAGATTGCCAATACATTGGATGCAACCATGTTCCAAGGTTACACGTTTGTTTAATATTTTTTTCTCCTGCAGATTATTTACACTGAATACAAACAGTGGGGGATGCTACGACCTCGTGAACTCAAAGAAAGAATTGGGCTTTTAAAGACACACTCCTTCTCATGAACACTTGGGTCCAAGTGGAGGGACGGTCTTATCCCACGTTTGTTTGTTTGTTTGTTTGTTTAACGCCCAGCCGACCACGAAGGGCCATATCAGGGCGGTGCTGCTTTGACATATAACGTGCGCCACACACAAGACAGAAATCGCAGCACAGGCTTCATGTCTCACCCAGTCACATTATTCTGACACCGGACCAACCAGTCCTAGCACTAACCCCATAATGCCAGACGCTAGGCGGAGCAGCCTCTAGATTGCCAATATTAAAGTCTTAGGTATGACCCGGCCGGGGTTCGAACCCACGACCTCCCGATCACGGGGCGGACGCCTTACCACTGGGCCACCGTGTTGCGGTATCTGAGACGGTGAGCCGAACTGTTTACTGAAAAGGAGTGTGCCTTTAATAAAGTAGAGGTCACTGACGTTCGTTTTCTTAAATCTACCGTTAAGTGAATGTATTTGTCTGAACCGTTTCGGTCCATATTGCTTTAATGTATGGAGAATGAAAACTAAACAAATAAGACTGTGGGGCGTTTTATATTCGATAAAACGAAACATTCGCATGTAGTTCGATTTTTGTAGTGGACGGACACCAAGAAAAACCACAAATAATGAGATACGTGTTTGTGTGTTTTTGTTCTCATTTAACCTAAGCGCCGTGTGGTTTTGGACACCCGCTTTTTGCATGACTTCGTTACCTGGCTACGGTGAACGTGGCAACCATTGTTGTTGAATTTTGCTCTTCTATTGCATGTTTTTCTCGGACACTGAGTTAAAGTCAAACGACCCTCTGACAGGTGTTACGCTTTCACAGACACCAACTTAGGGCTCAATAGGGTACAATCACGGAATGGCCCGCATGTATAGATCAATTTGAGGCAACTTGGAACTTTGTTTTGGGTATCTGTTTTCAAATCCGACCGTTCAGTGGCTTGTGCTTTATGCTAAACCTGTTCTTGAAAGAAAACCCTTAGCATTTTTCAAATACAATAATTTTCGGTTGGGCCTGTTTATTAGGTATTCATACACTACAACTAAATGTCCCTCCTCTAAAGCCCAACGCGCTATGGTGGGTCACCAGGCGAGCACGTAGCATTCCTCATGTCACTCAATTCACGCTGTGGACACCCGTCCTTTGCACGTATGAAAGGTGCGCTGCAAACGGTTGTGACCAACCTTCCAAGCTGCGGCCGAGGAGCTGAATCGTTCGATTTGTAAGTAATTTTAATGAAGCTATCATTGACATCAATGTCTCAACAATCGTTTTATTCCCATAATTGTAATTAGCCCATCTTCTCTAGTTGATTTCGAGAGAAAAATATGACAATAAGTCAATAGCATCTGAAATAAAGGGAACATTGAAGGATCATAGTGTTGCAAATGAGCTATACTGATGCCCTCAGTCACTGAACCCCTGTAATCCTCCTATACATGTACGTACACCAATCCCCTCGTAGCTTAAACTTTGATCCTGACGACAAATGACAATGTCCAGAAATAGCTATCTGCTGGACATGAGATGATGAGTAAATCGGATCCCTGACATGGGAAGAAGGAAATAATAAGGTAATTATTGATTTCTACTCTGAGAACAGTGGTAACAGAGAGTTGGTAAAACCCCACACTTGAAAAATGCTTCTGTTTGGATATCGAAGTTTTCTTTATAGGTTCTAACGACGGGCGCAGTGGCGTGGTGGTAAGACATCGGCCTCCTAATCGTGAGTTCGAATCCCGGTCGCTGAAGTCTGGTGGGTTAAGAGTGGAGATTTTTTCGATCTCCCAGGTCAACTTATGTGCAGACCTGCTAGTGACATAACCCCCTTCGTGTGTCAGTATACGCAAGCACAAGACCAAGTGCGCACGGAAAAAAATCCTGTAATCCATGTCAGAGTTTGGTGGGTTATAGAAACACGAAAATACCCAGCATGCCTCCCCCGAAATCGGCGTATGCTCCCTGAATGGCGGGGTAAAAACGGTCATACACGTAAATATCCACTCGTGCTAAAAACATGAGTGAACATGGGAGTCTAAGCCCATGAACGAAGAGGAAGAAGGTTTATTCTTTAAATGCAATGGCAAACAGCCAATCCCTCTTCGCCCCGCCCCTCCCTATCCGAGCCTTTTTAATACAGTTGAAGGTCTGACAGACAGAAACGTACAATTCGTACGCTTGTCCCCAAATTTCGGACAAAAATTGAACAGAAACTTATCAAGAATATCGTATATTTTGTACAAACAATGTCAGACACGCCCAACACACAGTGAGGCCAGTGATTATGATATCTTCATCCGTTAGGTGATAATTTTATTTCATACACATTTACTTGGCTTCATGCTGATTTATCTGCGCAGCTAGGCCTCTCAGTATCTAACCTTGTTCATCCATTTGTATTTTCGTCTGATTACTCTCTGTGTTCTTTAGGCAGATGGCGATGTAACTTTAACGTGGTGAGAGGTTTGGCAAAAATGAAGACCTTCGTGCAACTCTGCTCTACTTTCGCAACAATCTTTTGTCCTGATTTAATCCCAAAACATAATTTGTGTTTACAATAACATAATTCAACTGACTTTATTTTTAATTAACGGCAATATAACTGTTATTGGTTCATTAAAACAAGTAAGTTGTGTTATTCACGTTGGGATACACGTTGTTTTAGCTTTTCTCGGAACTACTGACCCTCGTTCCATATCATTTGTAACGATGAACACATTGTACTCATTCATTTATGCAATCATTCCCGTCGCGATATAACCTTCGAGGTTGAAAACGACGTTAAACACCAAATACAGAAAGAAAGAAAGAATGCAATCATTCATTCATTCATTTATTCATTCATTCATGTACTCACAATGAAACCATCTAAGTAGCTAAAGGCCTCAGACGAACACACCATTCGTACGCAAATCGCAACGTTCCAAGTTGGCCAAGAAAACATGATTAAAACACGGGCATACTGTGGCCACACGATCTGCACGTGCAATGACAGACAGGCCATCAAACAGCAAAGGTCGGTGATAATGATCAAATCATGTTCCTGCTAATGGTCATCTGCCGCTATCGTGGGCAACTGATAACGTTTCACTTTAAGGCGATAGAGACCAATGTTAAGAATATACTGTTGTGTTATTAGTAGCAAGCTCTCTTAGCTACAAGAGTTTGCTGCTCTTTTGAGGACCTCAGCAAATCTGAGAAACAGAGGTCTTGAAAAGAAGGAATTTTTAAAATGGGGGTAAATTTACAAACGTTACGAACACACAATCTGGAGAAAAAAAACAAGTTCTTAAAACAGGGGGAATCATATCTGTGATGTTTTGGTCACAACGGAATGGTGAAGGCTCGCGTTGTTCACTTCAGCTTTCTTCTTCTACCAACTTCTTTAAACAGATTGTATCTCTCGCCGTTAATAACAAATACAACTGTAAAATTCAAGTAAAGTTAAAAATAAACAGACGCACAATCAAAACGGTTAAATACACTCTGGATCTTTTTTTCAGATGCAACATACTTTTTGAATACATTCTGTTAAAGAATTTATTTTGCAAAACGTTTCTGATCAATTGATTTGATCCATAATATCTGAATTGATAATACAAGATCACAGTCACAATTGACATAAGAACAATACATTACTTGGACAAGAGGTATCATTCAAAGAATGCACTAAGCAATTTGCATCTGCTTCTAACAAAAATCTAATTTCAACTTTTCCAGAGAACATTTCAAACATCAGGTAACCGAGAAAAACATCGACATAATACTTCAAATTCTATAATACTGAATACTCGTCCGTTGTTTGTTCGTCTCATTTTTGTACTGGTACTTGAACTCAAAGACATCGCAACCCTAAAGGTATCATTCTGTAGGGTGTAAACTACATTGGATACCATAAAATCTCCAACA